>NC_092815.1:208767572-208852572 GCF_023375885.2 Dermacentor andersoni | reverse complement strand
TTGTAGAACAGGTCTCATGTTGTCACGGTTGATTCTCGGTTCTCAAACTACGTTCTAGCGGTGTCTTCTAAGGCGGCGTGTGTATCCCACAGCTTGTCGTTGGAGTTCCAGCCGTCGAATGTGGCGATTCTTTCGTGATTCTCCAGCCAGGCTTGTAGATATTAATTCGATGATTCGTGGAAGGTTGGTGGGTCCCGAGTTTGTCGCAGCAGAATGGGGGACGCTGGGGTAGCCATTGTCGCTGTTTACTTGGGCTTGATCCCTCTCGTCTTGATCCCTCCGGTCTTCTCAGGAAGAGCTCCATATTCCGGTAGCAGTCCTTCCTGCCTACGCCGAGATCGCGGACCCTTGTCGACGTTGGCGTTGTCCTAGCGTTTCAAGCTTGGATCGCAGCTTTGGGGGCCGTTGGGTACATGAACGCACTAGCAACTCCTCTAGATGTCACGTGGTAATGACAGTCAAGAATACAGTAGCAGAACTTTGAATGGGGTGCGGGGGGGGGGGGGGCGAAACTCTCTTTATTGGGCGAACCTGTGCCCGGAAAAACAGGCTACTCTCAAACCACGATAGCGGTGGACACAGTCGGCAATCGTCGACGTCTGATCAGTGGGTAAAGTGCGTCGGCTTTTACACATCCCTCATTGAAAGGCCAGAGTAGTCGCTGGTGCCCGCATGTCTTCCGAACAATTCTACATATTCGTGCGCACATACATGAAGTAAGGTTATACGAGGCTCGAAGACAACAGACAGCGGATAGAACCATCGATTACATTCGAGAAACTTCCAATGTACACGCAGGCGCGTCCTGCGTTTTGCGATAACGTTTATTAGGTGGTAAAACGTGGTCACCCAATACAGATAAACAAGTACACGTGTCAATAGCAACTTGCAACAACTGCATCACTTGCCTGTATATATGGAACATTTACTCAATGGGTCACCGCAATATGACCTATATCCAGTGACTCTGCAGAGCCTCCAAAACCGACTAGATAGATCTCTACTTTCAGCGAACAACGCTTCGTCCCAGATCATGTTCACTAAAATAAAAACGCAATCAGCGTACTTGATCGCTTTCTTGCAAAACGAGATTGCGCCCACTCTCTTTGAAAGGGTTATTGCGTTGTATGTATTCAATCTCATACCCTATATAATAATTACAAATCGTGATAGTAATTTCATATTTTTTGTGCGTGCAGCATCAGTAACATGGATGTCATAATCGCAATAATATGCTTTTATGTTGCGCTATGCGCAAGGTTATTTTAGTCTGTGTTGACTGCATGGAAGTGCACGTAATCCATATTATGCATACGGATATACAGATGAATTTGCTGCAGGTGTTCTATGCGCTCTAACTGGACATAAAACATGACGCCCACTTCTCATCTGAAATGTTGGGTTACGTATCCGTTCTCATCCACTCTCTTTTCATTCTATCTTTATACCTGTGCATTTTCTTAGCTATACTCTAATGCACTTGTAGAATGCTTCTGTTTGTGGGACAGCCAGTTACATTGTGGCCAAACCATTATGCTTTAGATCGACAACTAAACAAGAGGATAACCATAAACATATTAGTAGATTTCGGTGGGGAATGCTTTGCGTTTCTGACCGATGTGTTAGCGAGCCCTAGGGCTGTGTACAAGATCGCCGTTTGGGTTCTCCACCATCAGTCAGACTAAACATTACTGATATGGAATTAACCTCAACCGATTAAACTGAATTTGAAGGAATTAAATTGGCGGAATCGAAAGAAAGCTAGATGGTCAGGATTAACACTTGGTTCTGAAAAACAGCTTTGTTCATTGCGCAAATATTTCTTTAGTGAATTAAACATCCTTAAGTGTCCATGCAGTCGTTCACAAGCGTACAGTGGAGTATAGCTTGAGAACAAGCGCGGCAAGCGTGACGCGGGCTGCAAGATCCTAGGCGCAATAAATTACCATCGCCCTACAACAAAGGATTCGGCTGATTTAAAAGAGCCTTTACATATATGTGACGGTGGTCGCACTAGTGGAGGTTAATGTATGTGCTTTTATTGTAGCCTTTATAAATATTTTTGGTTTGTTCCGTTGGGAATGCCTTAAACGACTGTTTTAATTCTACGACTAGGTATTGACTTTATAATATTTTGCAGTTTGCACTACACTTACTTTGCATATTCTTCCACTTAGTGACTACTATATTGCTGTTTTATGCTGTGTATTCCCTTTAATGTGTATATTTTCTGACAGGAGGTCCCCTATCAGCCGCATGCTCTGGGACCTCCTTCTGTATACTTGTGTAAGCACCTATATGCACCTAAATAAAAATGGACTGAAACTAAACTGAAACTCAAGCGGAAGCAACGCTCTCTGTATCATGTTTCTACACATGCATATAGCAGTATTTCTATATTTTTTTACGAATAAGATGCCTGTGATACCTAGGAAATTTTGCACTAATACAGTTTAACTTAACAAGTGGAAATGAAGCTGGGCTGTTCATATGGTCAACAAAAGTAATATGTTGTCAATTAGCATATAGTAGGCAAATAAACTAACAGCACAGGTGCCCAAGGATATGAAAGCTCGGTCAATGGCTTCGCTTTATGAATCAGAGGATTAGTTGACGTTATGCTATTAGGCAGTATTCAGGCACATTATTCTTTCGGCTGACGTAAGGTAGAGGTAACTTAAATCGTCGGGAGAAGCTTTCGCTTTTCAGTGGCCATATATTAAAGCGATGGTTATTATGGTAGCGTATGTAGTTTCTAGTACGTTACTTCTCAATGTTTAACCATCTGATTATAAGGGGCAAGACAACATGATGAGATAAGAAATGGGGTCAGATTTATAACATAGCTTAGTGATTATGGAAAAGAGGTAAGTAAAGTAACAAAACATTGGGTGGGCTAGTAGAAAAATATACACATTATCGGGGGGGGGGGGGGGGGGGGGGAAGGGGCAACAAATTACAATCAGGTTGTAAAACAGAGTTTGGCGAGCTAAGTTAGCGGATAGTGGTGGTCCCAGTTGTTGGCATTGATGAAAAGAATACGAGGGTAACAGGAAAAAACAGGCTGAGTCCGCAATGAGAGTGTGCAGCAGACCTTACTAATGTATCTAACAACCCGCCGTGGTTGCTCAGTGGCTATGGTGTTAAGCTGCTGAGCACGAGGTCGCGGGATCGAATCCCGGCCACGGCGGCCGCATTTCGATGGGGGCGAAATGCGAAAACACCTGTGTACTTAGATTTAGGTGCACGTTAAAGAACACCTGGTGGTCGGAATTTCCGGAGTCCCCCACTACGGCGTGCCTCATAATCAGGAAGTGGTTTTGGCACGTAAAACCCCACAATTTAATTTTTTTTTAAATGTATCCAACAATATATATATTTTTTCTAGTGTGCTTAAAATTACGTTCTTGAATAGCTTGAATTTCCATCTGCCACATTCCCCGTGCTTTCCCCGCATTTATTAGTGTAAGGCACGCTCTAATTTAAGGCCTGCACCCCCACTTTGGAGTGCGATTTTCTGGAAACAAAAAGTTTCACCATGCGTCACGCGCATATTCGCCAGCTCGTCAATTCCGGGAGGGGGCTACACGATGGCACTAGGTCGTGTCCGAAAAGTTGGTCGGCGACTGAAAATATATTCATAGTCGGTCGCCAGTGGTTCCCTTTACTAGTAGATATGCCCGAGCGCAGTCAGTAGTCGCAAGCTTGTATGTAATACCTGCACCCCGCAGAATAAAAATAAAGTTCGGGCCTTACACGAGCATATACGGCAGAATTAATGAGAGTGTATTATACGAAGATACATAATGATAAAAGCGGAGGGACGCGCTTTATCTGGATCTAATTTAGACGGGTCTACGAACTAATTATGTCCGCCGTGATTGTCATAGTACTTGCAGATAAGAGGCTGACGTTTCCCCGCATCAGAGTGACAAAGAGGGTACGGTGATGAACAGCTCGTGGACGGTAATAATGTTTTCCGAATTGTCTGCGAATGATGTCAACCCGCTCTGGTATGCCGTGGGAAACCGGATTATGCTATATAAGGTGAAGTGGATGTTTTTCTACCACGACACGTTTGCTTTTCTTTGTGCCACTTTAAGTGCTTTACCAGTGCGACCCGTATTTAAGGAAAGGTTTTGAACTTGCAGTTGCTTAGGGCGAGTTCATTCAATATGCAGAACACGTAAGTCCCGTGCATGGACTGTCGCGGTGAGTGCGACGACGGCCATTCTGTTACCTGACGGCTGTAAAACATCCCGTGGAAGCGCAGAAACGCTTCTGTAAGAAACAAGATCAGAATTAAAATACCGACAACACAAGTGTTGTGCATCTTGTTGCTGCTGAAATGTGCTTTCGAAGTGCAATGAAACTGCCAAAGCTGCATCATTTATCACAATTTGGCTTTCTAAGTGATAGTAGTTGACTTGTTCAGGATATACCCCTGCATGCGTGTCGCGAATATGGAAACGTCCTACGAGGTACTGCACGTATTTTGCATTTGACCTGCCTCTTATCACGTACATATGTTTTGTAGAACGATTGCAATGTCACCGACGGGAATACTGACACTCTTGTCGCTAAGTGAGATAGATGAAATGGCATCAGCGTCACTGAGCTTTCCCACTATCAGCGCCCTGTATTGCTGGTAGCAAAGGAGAAAAATTAAGGGGAGCGATCAGGTCGACATTAGTGACAAGCGTTTGACTTTTCTGGCCGGGCATGGATGGCCCGCAAATTGCAACGCAAGCAAGATTTTGGCGATACGCGAAGACAGCGAGGCGACCTTCATCAATTCAGTGGCTGTGAACTTGTAAAGCCGACAGTGGCCAAATGCTCCAGCTGTAACAAGCTTGCAAAGTTTAATTTTGTCAAGCTTGACGAAAACAAAAAAATAAAGAAGAAAAGGAATACCGATTGTCACCTCTAAGAATCCAGTAAACAAACTGGAAAATCTGGCTCCCTAAATGTTTCATAATCAGCTCTAAGTAGCTAGAACGCGTACCGTTAAATTAATACAGAATTATGATTCTGCAGCTAGACCGTTCGTATCTCCGCTTTCACTGTTTTGGTATAATAGACCTGTAGTGTAAATTGCTTTTTTGTATAATCCTTAAACGTGCGTGCAAACCGACAAACTTATTTGGTTGGTTATTAAATGACGTTTGAGGTACACGAGCTGTAGTACATCTGCACCAGAAGCTCGCCCGAGTCCCTCGTAAGCTCACCGTTCTTGTCCAAGTGGCAGCGGATTTAGGGTGTTTCCATTGCTGGCTAAGTCCAAGTTAAATATTTTCTTGAACACACCTGAGAGCCAATCGCTGTTCGCGTTGCAATGCCAGCGTTGGAACCTAATTAAGTGGTCTCCGCGCTGGGGACGCACTCGTGCACTCATGCGGTATTATCTCTGGCGATGGCGGATGCCTGCATGAAGGCTACCCCATGTTAAGTCTGTAACCACCTGCAACTCAAGAGTAGGTGGGTTACAAGCTTTGATCGAATATATGCAAATTCATCTTAGAAACACAAAACAAATCATTCTTACTGGAGATTACAATCTTCCAGACATAGACTGGAATTTGAATTGCAGTGAGCACACAGAAGTAGCCTCAGCAGAAACACTGCTCGAGATAGCATTCAACTTCGGTTTACGACAGATAATTCGACAACCCACAAGCTGCAGTATTCTGGACTTGATATTTTAATGTGACAATGTCCTTTCAGACAGCGCCACGTGGGAAGTATTGGATGGCGTATCAGACCATAAAGCAACTAAATGTTCTATCTTATTGCACTCACCAAAGCGTAAGGATAAGCTTTTTACGAATGTTTTAGACTGGCCAAATGCTGATGATGTCAGCACTATTGATTTTCTTGAAAGCTGTTATTCGGTTTTTCTTAATGATTACCAAAGCGATACAGTTCGAGCAGATGATTTGTGGATATTTTTTAAGAACATCGTTCAAAACTGTTTGACATCATTTGTACCCATAAGGAAAAAGAGAGTGAATAAAAAGAACGTGTGGATAAACCATGATATAATACTCATGAAACGTAGGATTACAAGGCTAAGAAAAGCTAAAGATAGGTATGACGAATCTCACTTAATTGAACTAACCCGCAAGCCCTCCCATTTTCTAAAAGCAAATATCATCATCATCATCATCATCAGCCTAGTTACGCCCACTGCAGGGCAAAGGCCTCTCCCATACTTCTCCAACTACCCCGGTCATGTACTAATTGTGGCCATGTTGTCCCTGCAAACGTCTTAATGTCATCCGCCCACCTTACGTTCTGCCGCCCCCTGCTACGCTTCCCTTCCCTTGGAATCCAGTCCGTAACTCTTAGTGACCATCGGTTATCTTCCCTCCTCATTACATGTCCGGCCCATGCCCATTTCTTTTTCTTGATTTCAACTAAGATGTCGTTTGCCCGCGTTTGTTGCCGAACCCAATCTGCTCTTTTCTTATCCCTTAACGTTACGCCCATCATTCTTCTTTCCATAGCTCGTTGCGTCGTCCTCAATCTCAGCAGAACCCTTTTCGTAAGCCTCCAGGTTTCTGCCCCATATGTGAGTACTGGTAACACACAGCTGTTTTACACTTTCCTTTTGAGGGATAGTGGCAACCTGCTGTTCATGATTTGAGAATGCCTGCCAAACGCACCCCAACCCATTCTTATTCTTCTGGTTATTTCAGTCTCATGATCCGGATCCGTGGTCACTACCTGCCCTAAGTAGATGTATTCCCTTACCACTTCCAGTGCTTCGCTACCTATCGTAAACTGCTGTTCTCTTCCGAGACTGTTAAACAATACTTTAGTTTTCTGCAGATTAATTTTCAGACCCACCCTTCTGCTTTGCCTCTCCAGGTCAGTGAGCATGCATTGCAATTGGTCTCCTGAGTTACTAAGCAAGGCAATATCATCAGCGAATCGCAAGTTGCTAAGGTATTCTCCATCAACTTTTATCCGCAATTCTTCCCACTCCAGGCCTCTGAATACCTCCTGTAAACATGCTGTGAATAGCATTGGAGATATCGTATCTCCCTGTCTGACGCCTTTCTTTATAGGGATTTTGTTGCTTTCTTTGTGGAGGACTACGGTGGCTGTGGAGCCGCTATAGATATCTTCCAGTATTTTTACATATGGCTCATCTACACCCTGATTCCGTAATGCCTCCATGACTGCTGAGGTTTCGACTGAATCAAACGCTTTCTCGTAATCAATGAAAGCTATATATAAGGGTTGGTTATATTCTGCACATTTCTCTATCACTTGATTGATAGTGTGAATATGGTCTATCGTTGAGTAGCCTTTACGGAATCCTGCCTGGTCCTTTCATTGACAGATGTCTAAGGTGTTCCTCATTCTATTTGCGATTACCTTAGTAAATACTTTGTAGGCAACGGACAGTAAGCTGATCGGTCTCTAATTTTTCAAGTCATTGGCGTCCCCTTTCTTATGGATTAGGATTATGTTAGCGTTCTTCCAAGATTCCGGTACGCTCGAGGTTATGAGGCATCGCGTATACAGGGTGGCCAGTTTCTCTAGAACAATCTGACCACCATCCTTCAACAAATCTGCTGTTACCTGATCCTCCCCAGCTGCCTTCCCCCTTTGCATAGCTCCTAAGGCTTTCTTTACTTCTTCTGGCGTTACCTGTGGGATTTCGAATTCCTCTAGGCTATTCTCTCTTCCACTATCGTCGTGGGTGCCACTGGTACTGTATAAATCTCTATAGAACTCCTCAGCCACTTGAACTATCTCATCCATATTAGTAACGATATTGCCGGCTTTGTCTCTTAACGCACACATCTGATTCTTGCCTATTCCTAGTTTCTTCTTCACTGTTTTTAGGCTTCCTCCGTTCCTGAGAGCCTGTTCAATTCTATCCATATTATAGTTCCTGATGTCCGCTGTCTTACGCTTGTTGATTAACTTGGAAAGTTCTGTCAGTTCTATTCTAGCTGTAGGATTAGAGGCTTTCATACATCGGCGTTTCTTGATCAGATCTTTCGTCTCCTGCGATAGCTTACTGGTTTCCTGTCTAACGGCGTTACCACCGACTTCTATTGCGCACTCCTTAATGATGCCCATGAGATTGTCGTTCATTGCTTCAACGCTAAGGTCCTCTTCCTGAGTTAAAGCCGAATACCTGTTCTGTAGTTTGATCTGGAATTCCTCTAGTTTCCCTCTTACCGCTAACTCATTGATTGGCTTCTTGTGTATCAGTTTCTTTCGTTCCCTCCTCAAGTCTAGGCTAATTCGAGTTCTTACCATCCTGTGGTCACTGCAGCGTACCTTGCCGAGCACGTCTACATCTTGAATGATGCCAGGGTTCGCGCAGAGTATGAAGTCGAGTTCATTTCCAGTCTCACCATTCGGGCTCCTCCACGTCCACTTTCGACTAACCCGCTTGCGGGAAAAGGTATTCATTATCCGCATATTATTCTGTTCTGCAAACTCTACTAATAATTCTCATCTGCTATTCCTAGAGCCTATGCCATATTCCCCCACTGACTTGTCTCCAGCCTGCTTCTTGCCTACCCTGGCATTGAAGTCGCCCATCAGTATAGTGTATTTTGTTTTGACTTTACCCATCGCCGATTCTACGTCTTCATAAAAGCTTTCGACTTCCTGGTCATCATGACTAGATGTAGGAGCGTAGACCTGTACAACCTTCATTTTGTACCTCCTATTAAGTTTCACAACAAGACATGCCACCCTCTCGTTAATGCTATAGCATTCCTGTATGTTACCAGCTATTTCCTTATTAATCAGGAATCCGACTCCTAGTTCTCGTCTCTCCGCTAAGCCCCGGTAACACAGTACATGCCCGCTTTTTAGCACTGTATATGCTTCTTTTGTCCTCCTAACCTCACTGAGCCCTATTATATCCCATTTACTACCCTCTAATTCCTCCAATAACACTGCTAGACTCGCCTCACTAGATAGCGTTCTAACGTTAAACGTTGCCAGGTTCAGATTCCAATGGCGGCCTGTCCGGAGCCAGGTATTCTTAGCACCCTCTGCAGCATCACAGATCTGACCGCCGCCGTGGTCAGTTGCTTCGCGGCTGCTGGGGACTGAGGGCCGGGGTTCGATTGTTGTATTCATATAGGAGGTTGTGGCCAAGTACTGCACCAGGGTGGCCAATCCTGCTCTGGTGAGAGTGCGTTACCGGTTCTGGTCACCGGGATCAGGCCGCACTCCAGGCCTGTTTGTGCAATTTTCTCAACACACGGTTTTTTTTTTTTGTATTTTCCGGTGGAGAATTGCGCGGCACCGGGATTTGGATCACGGTCCTCTTGCACTGGAGACGGATACTCTACCGTCCCCGTAGGAGTTAAATTAAAAATTTATTTATGGGGTTTTACGTGACAAAACCACTTTCTGATTAGGTACGCCGTAGTGGAGGACTCCGAAAATTTCGACCACCTGGGGTTCTTTAACGTGCACCTAATTCTAAGTACACGGGTGTTTTCGCATTTCGCCCCCATCGAAATGCGGCCGCCGTGGTCGGGGTCAGATCCCGCGACCTCGTGCTCAGCAGTCTAACACCGTAACCACTGAGCAACCACGGCGGGTCCCGCAGGAGTTGTACGCCTCATTTGACCTACAGTGGTGCCCTATTTGATCAGTCAAGGTGGACCAATCTGAGCTCGGTTATACCGCATGGATGGCGCTCGGCTAGAGAACCTGGTATTTATGACCGGCACATGTGAGGCCATACATATTTGAAGATGTATATCTTTCTTTCTTTTTAAAGAGGGTTCCCGTACAGTGATAAAATAAAGGAAAAGACATTAAAAGAAAGAAAAAGAAAGAAAGAAAAAGGGGCGAAAAAAAAAGGAACATAACAGGTGATTTGAACTCGTGACCCTTGATGTTGCCCGGAAAAATAGCTCAGTCGGCTGGTTCATCAGGCCCCAGGCTACTTTCAAGCGCCACAGCTCCTGCTCCGAGCCTCACACTTACGTGGAAAGAGACTCATGTTGTCCGCGATAGTCGGTTGGAAGGCATACTTTCTAGGAAAAATGGCCGCTCGAGGAGGAGAGCGAACTCGAGCGGCTTTAGAGGCTAGGAAAACTGCCTTAAAATATTTAGACTTGAGGGAAAGCTTCGTAAACAAACTATAACACGGCAATCAGCACTCGAATACGACGAGAGAAATTACTGAGACGTGGAAAATTCCCTTGAAAAAAATCTGGTTTGCGAGACAAATGCTTGTATGTATTGAACCTCTTAAAAGATGAGGGGGGAAATATGCGCTCACCGAGAGGGCATCTTCAGCACGGGACCACCCCAAGGCACCTTACAGAGATGTGGAGAGCTTCGCGGCCGGAACGAAGCATCCCCTCTCCGCCGGCCAAGAGGGGAAAACGCGCTTTCCGATCGCTCAAGGTTGCGCGGACAAAGCATAACTCTAGCGTCTAGGAAAAGCTTAACCAGGTGCGATGGCGGCACGCATAGCGTGGGAAGCTAGCCGCCAGAATAACTATACCAAGGACTGCTGCTGACGACGGCGAAATACCTTCGTGTAATTATAATAACCCTAATAGGACTACTTTCGAAAGAAAAAAAAAGGAAACGGCCCAGAGGGCTATACTACGAGAGCTATGACTGATAGTTTTCTATATATATATATGGGATCGCATGCGCGCGCTGTTGCTTTGTCTCTGCGTGTAGTAGTTAAGAGAGCCAGTTTAAGGGCGGAGAAGAAAGGAAAGAAAATCAAAAACTGCAGCGCCGTGGTTTTAAAGCGCACCCGTGGTAGAGAAACTGAATGCGATATAAGCGTGCGTAGCCATGATACGCACACGACAAACTGCCTCAAAATATTTAGACTTGAGGGAAAGCTTCGGTAACAAACGATAGCACAGCAATCAGCACTCGAATATAATTATAACCCTAATACTAATTGTAAATATGCATCTCATCTATGGGATCTAATGCGCGCGCTGTTGCTTGGTTCTTTGTGTAGTAGTTAAGAGCCAGTTTAAGGGCGGAGAAGAAGGAAGAAACGGAAAGTCTCTGAAGCAAAATTACAGCGCCGTGGTTTTAAAGCGCACCCGTGGTAGAGAAACGGAAGGCGATATAAGCGTGCGTGGCCATGATACCCACACGACAAACTGCCTTAAAATATTTAGACTTGAGGGAAAGCTTCGTAAACAAACTATAACACGGCAATCAGCACTCGAATATGACGAGAGAAATTACTGAGACGTGAAAAATTCCCTTGAAAAAAATCTGGTTTGCGAGACAAATGCTTGTATGTATTGAACCTCTTAAAAGATGAGGGGGGAAATATGCGCTCACCGAGAGGGCATCTTCAGCACGGGACCACCCCAAGGCACCTTACCAAATATAAGAGCAAATATAAGAGCAGCTAAATATATATACCTTAATGTTACTTTAAATAAGTTTATCAAAATGGCTCCCCATAAATACTGGCGAACCCTGCTACAGCCTTATATATAAGGCTAGCAGTATGTATTAAATAAAAAAAATTGAACACCCGAACTTATAAAGAAAACAACGCACTACACACTAAAGCTTTAAAGAAAGCGAAAATGTATAATGACTATTACAACCCTGCTTTTACCATTGATAATGGCGTTTTACCCCCAAAAGGAATTGATGAAGGGACTAGAAGGAAAGCAATGGTGGAGATAATTATTACGGAACCGGGGATCTTTTCACTGCTTCTTAACATTGATGAGAAAAAAAATCCAGTGGACCTGATGACATTCCAAATACTTTTCTGAAAAGATACGCCTAGTGGATGGCCAAATACCTTTCACTTGTTTATCAAAAATCTATGAACACTGTTGAATTACCACGTGAATGGAAAACTGCTAAGATTATACCGATCCATAAATCTTGAGATGCTACTATCGGCCGATTTCTTTAACCTCTACTGTTTGCTAAATATTTGAACATATCATGCTTAAACACAATATGCAGTTAGTCAACGACAGCAAACTTCTATGTGAGAATCAGCATGGGTTTAAAAAAGCACGGTCGACGACAACGCAACAGAAACAATCCATGACCTCGCAACCTCCATGAATAACCGCCGACAAACTGACGTTATCTTTCTTGATCTATCAAAAGCCTTTGACCGGGTATCGTACACTAAGTTATTCTGGAAACTTGAAAACTAATTTGGTAATTACAAGGTCCCAAAATGCAATAAAAATTACCTTTCAGACATGACCCAGTATACTCACTGCAACGATTACTCATCCGAACCCCCACCTGTTCTATCTGGAGTGCCGCAAGGCACAGTACTAGCTCCTACTCTTTTCGTCATTTTTATTGATGAATTAGCTGAGAACTCGGATGTCACAGTCCGCATGTTTGCAGATGACGGTATAATATACAAAGAAGTCCACAATACTGCAGACCAAGTTATTCTGAACAATGCACTCAGAAACGTTACGAACTGGTGCCGATCCTGGCAGATGAATATTAACCTAGATAAATCTGTCTGTATGACAATATCAAGAAAAAAGAAGCCTCTGACGTTCGGCTATGTAATAGATCAAGCACCATTAAAAGTCGTCGACCATTACAAGTACCTCGGGGTATTTATTTCTACAGACTTAAAATGGGATAAACAGGTGTCATATATTTCAGGTAAGACCTTTTCCGCTCGTTGCTCGCTAAAACAGTCACTTTGGACTGCTTCACCAAATACAAAACTATTAGCATATACATCATTAGTTCGCTCCATTTTTGAATATGGTATTATAGGTAGCTTTCCACGCACGAGAAAATGTATTGATAAATTAGAAGTTGTACAAAGGAAAACAATCAGATTTGTGTGCAACAAGTATCGACGCCGTGATTCGCTTTCTGAACTCCTTGCGAGAGCAGGCCTTTTCACAATAAACAAACGTGCAAAGCTTCTGCGTCCCAAATTCGTATTCCAGCTCTTAAACAATGAAGTAAACGGAAATAGTCGACGACTCCTATCGTTCTCAAACACCAGGCCCACTAGAACGATACATAGTAGACACTTAAAAGAGTATAGATTCCACAATGATACATATAAGTTCTCTTTTTTTTTCACGGACAATAACAGAATGAAATGCACTACCTGAACACGTCGGTAGTAGTGGTTCAACTGACATGTTTGTCTCAAGACTAACCAATTATATTTCTCTACTGCCCTCGCTTAAAAAATTAAATGTATGCATCGGTGTTTCTCATGTCAGTGATTGTTCATGGTAAGTTCTCTCTTTTTTTTAAATATGTTTAGAGTGCTATTAATACCTTTGTGTATACGAATTGCATAAACTGACATTGCAGGAAAGTATCTGTACTGTCTTTATTCTTTGTCCTCAATATTTCTTATTAACAGAAATTGTTAACCATGTTTTATACCACTTTCACAGTTGTAATTGTGCCCCGACCTTGCTACAGCCTTTTATATAAGGCTAGCAGTATGTATTAAATAAAAATAAATGAGAATATACGCAATCAGATACGTCCTACTGACACGAAGGAACCGGCATCAATCAGCGTACAAATTCAGGCGCAATTCCTGATCCGACTGCTACACGCGCTGGCTGATGCTATGGAATGATACGAAATAATTCAGTTTCATTTTTTTGGCGGGGCCAGGGTAAGCGCAACCTTTACCAATTGAGGACATGAGATAGCAACAAGTCGCTTAAAAGGAGCAAATTATGAGCAATTGGAGAACGTATGTGAAAGAGGAAATGGATGAAACGTAGATATGAAACGTAGAATCGGAACAACTGTTTGATTGACTACTGTGTGAATAAGTGAAATGTACACATACATACGTATATATATGCAGGACGTCCCGCGTAAGTTGAGCCAAACATTAAAATTTTTCAAATGCCAGCTGGACCGAACCAAGGCAATGTTGTCGGCTGTCGTTTAGAGATACCCTGACCATATTTTTCATTCCGTGTAATTAGGTTTTAGTTACGAGCAGTAAACAGCGCTAAGCAACAGGACGAAGAGAGGGGCACAAACCACAGCGCTGTGGTCTTTGTCCCTCTGTTCGTCCTGTTGTTTAGCGCTGTTAAATGTTTGTAATCACGAACCAACCAGCTCAAATACGTACTCCTCTGTAGATAATTAGTCTTAAATGATTAATCACCCTCTCGAGCATTAAAATAGATGAATAGTGTGAATGAGAAAATTGTAGAGCAACATGAAAGGCTCCCGATACAGCTCTATACGGGCTATAAGAAAGCGTTTTTCCGAGCGTCAAATAAGTCCGCAAATACACGCCAAATTTCCGCGAGACTGGCCACTCGAGGCACTTTGCTTGCATCCGCGGGTTACTTTCACGCTCGGAAAAAAAAACTTTTATGTAGCACGTATCGAGCAACAGAAAGATGTGTCGGGAGCTTTTCATGTTGCTCTACAAATTTCTCATTGACGCTTTGCATCTAATCATACCATTTGAGAAGTGGATTAAATAATTGGGACTAATTATGCAAATGAGCAATATGAATAAAATATTCTGGGTAACTCCAAGTGACGGCAAACAAGATTACCTTGGTTCTGTCCAGCTACGTGGTATTTGCGTAGCTTTAATGTTTGTCATAAGCTGTATATATATATATATATATATATATATACATTTCTCAGAGATGTTAAACATTGCGCAGACTCATGGTAACCAACAAGGAACAACGGCGGAGGATGCGGAGGTCTGCCGTGGAGGTGAGCAATAACGCTTCCACGACACGATTTTATAGGTGGTGTCTGAATTCACGCCGCACTGGCGATGGCCTCTCAGTAACAGAAGCAGGTCTCGAAGGCTATGCTTTAGTGATCTGCATGAGCCGGAAGTAATTGCGGCGCGGAAACACGTCATGGTCATAATGTTTTGCACATTTCTTGAAAGCATCAATTAGCTTTAACCGAATGTCATTAAAGCAATAAAACGAAACCACGCAGGGACATTAAATTTAACTGTAAGCACGAATGGAGCGCACAGAAATTTAGGATAGATGCCTGGTTATACTCAATAGCTTTCAGTTTGCAGCGTGAATTATTTTCGACTCCGAGACATGTCTTCATCTGTAATACCAGAAAATTGTATGAGGCGTTTCAGTGGGCACTTAAAAATCAGCGTGAAATGCAAGGAATGCTATTATTGTTGTTTTCACGTTTAGACAAAGCGTACTCTTTTGAATCAGTGGCATATGAAACCACAGTTAGCGCTAGAGAAAGTCAATGTCTGGAAAACGTGGGCTTTTAAAGTTTTCCATCACTGCTACTCTTTATATACACCAGTGAGCAAAACTATAGGGACTACAGGGCTGCCGAAAAAAACTGGATTTCTTCGTAAGTAAAGCGCATAAACGGAAACTGACGAGTGCACTGGAAAAGTGGCAATGCAAATTTGGACTGCAGTCTTCAATTTCAAGTTGAATTCACACAAAGAGGAGAAAATGAGTTTTATTGCTCACTCCCAGGTCCGCATACTTTTGCTCGCGAGTGTACGTCTTACTTGAAGCACGCTAGTGCAAAAGACCATCTATCTCTCCTACGGGAAACTTAGACCATGCCAGATTAAGCGTTTTCCTTTACTTTCTATGTGATTTATTTTTTATGCATGCTGTCGCAAATGCAACGATGTAAAATTGTATTCTTTGTTACCACTTCTATTGCAAAAGTCGCCCATGTGAAAGTGCAGCGCCCCCTGGTTTGGGACGTTCATGCTGACTTAATGCTCGTGCTTTCCAGGTCAAACCGGAGCAGGCATTTTAGTACTAGGTCATAATTTCAGCAGGTTCGGTAGACTTGAAACGCAGTCGTAAGCGATTCACCGGTTTCTTATCGTGACATCCACCTAGCTTCTCGCGTATCCCACATGCCAAAAGGCTAGTTTTATGCCAACGACATCGCAGTCATCAATTTTACTACGCTGTATGTAAATCAGACTGAGAAAAAAATGATCACGGCTAGAATTAACATCTTGGAGATGAACTTACGGAGCAAGGTTGCTGTACACATGTCGCTGGTGCGCTACTGTGCTACGCAGCAAAATTTTGGACTTCAATAGAGGTGTCAATCTCTGCCTTGCAGAGTAACCAGACGAACATAGAATGTTAAACACTCATTCGATGGCTTAAGTCAGTTTGGCCTGCGCTGTAAATAAGCATAGCTATGTTTCATTTCTGTCGTTATTGTCGTTGTTGTTGCTGTTGCTCGTGCTTCTAACCGTTGTCATCGTCATCGCTTTCGTTATCATTGTTTTTGCGTCAGTACTGCTCGAAGAAAAATTTTGTACGCAATATTCTTCAACAAAAGGAGTAGCCGACCTGCCATCGTGTTTTGTATGAGTGGAGGCAGCAACCCCTAATATGTGGGCATTACTGCTGCAGTGCTCCACTGCTAATGTATCTACATAAGGGGAAAACAATATTTTTTTTTCATGGATTGCACATTTAATGCATATATATAGCCGATTGTAAAGGGCGCATCGATACGCGCCAGTTATTTTCCCATTTCCTCGTTTTCATGCCAGTAGGCAACCAGAGTAATGAAGATTCAAGGGCGGAACATACCGGCTTGGCAAAGATAAAACCTTGGAATTATAAATAAACCTTTAGTAAAACTTCCAATAACTTCCTTCAGCGTGTTGAAGTGGATAAATGCCAGTCAAGTGCTTCTTTTTTTTAAAACTTTATTATGTACCGACCTTATTCAACAAAATTTTGAACTGCGCGAAGAAGACGGGACATGAACATAGACGCCCACACAAAGCACTTGTGTGTGCGTCTATGTCTATGTTCATGTCCCGTCTTCTACGCGCAGTTCAAAATTTCGCTGAACCTATGAAGCGACTTTCCCAACAACATATCTCCTTGACCTGAGGTAGTATAAATGTAAAGTATAGTTTTGACAGTGCTTCTCTAAGGACATTAGTTCACCGTCAGAGTCGTGAAGACACGGGGGATGTATGTATGCCAAGTCATTACCACGGTAGCTTCATAATTGACTCCGCCAGTAGCACACAGCGAGCAGTACATTCGTCAGCAACACCTTCGCCTTACTAGAGTAGAGGAAACGCACGACCGGAAGTTCGCCTAAAATATTAGCCCCAGCGGTGCCTATGTGGTCCATAGGAAAACCTTGTTGTGCAGCGTAGTGAACTGCTACCTCCGAGAAACTACTGAGTGCCTCTGTGCGGCGCGAGGCGGCGTCCGTTGTGTGAATAGGCGAAAGTGAGCAGGGACAAGGAAGGCGCTTCGGTAAATGCCTTACCATTTTCCTCTCGTTAAACGTCCCGCGAATGGATCGACCGCTTTCTTGGTGATGAGCAACATAGCCACAAACACAGCGCCATTTCGCCGCCCAGCCACATTCCTCCTCGGAATGGTATGTACCAGTCTCAAAGCTTATTGCAGTCTGTAGCATCAAACTCCTGATACAATTTTTCGTAATACGGCAGACGGTGAAGTCCACGTGACTGCTCCATGTGGTTCGCTTTATGTACGCTACGAGCCAAACATTCTCCTGCTGTTAGCTGAAATGTTTACGAGTAGGTGTGCTCGAAAATAGTGGGCATGGAAGCACCGCAACCACCATGCCGTCTAATCAGCGATTTTTGTTCCTCGAGATGATACTGCTCCTTTCCGCATCGTATCAAGCGCTATCCCCGGACATGTACATTGTCGGATCGGCTGCTGACGCGGCCGGTATCAGCGTGTTGACTTTTTCCTGCGACAACCTCAAACCAGGATGTCATGGAACGACGACTGCTGTCTGGGACAACCCTATAAAGTTTGCACCTTCGGGAGTCGGCTTCAGTGGGCACGGCAGAACCGCAAACGCGATGCTGTCTAATCAGCGATTTTTTTCCTCGAGCAGGTACTGCTGCTTTCCGCATCGTGTCAAGCGCTAGCCCCGGACATGTACATCGTCGGATCGGCTGCTGACGCGGCCGGTATCAGCGTGTTGACCTTTTCCTGCGACAACCTCAAACCAGGATGCCATGGAACGACGACTGCTGTCTGGGACAACCCTATAAAGTTGCCACCTTCGGGAGTCGGCTTCAGTGGACACGGCAGCACCGCAACCGCGATGATGTCTAATCAGCGATTTTTTTCCTCGAGCAGGTACTGCTGCTTTCCGCATCGTGTCAAGCGCTAGCCCCGGACATGTACATCGTCGGATCGGCTGCTGACGCGGCCGGTATCAGCGTGTTCACTTTTTCCGGCGACAACCTCAAACCAGGATGCCATGGAACGACGACTGCTGTCTGGGACAACCCTATAAAGTTGCCACCTTCGGGAGTCGGCTTCAGTGGACACGGCAGCACCGCAACCGCGATGATGTCTAATCAGCGATTTTTTTCCTCGAGCAGGTACTGCTGCTTTCCGCATCGTGTCAAGCGCTAGCCCCGGACATGTACATCGTCGGATCGGCTGCTGACGCGGCCGGTATCAGCGTGTTCACTTTTTCCGGCGACAACCTCAAACCAGGATGCCATGGAACGACGACTGCTGTCTGGGACAACCCTATAAAGTTGCCACCTTCGGGAGTCGGCTTCAGTGGACACGGCAGCACCGCAACCGCGATGATGTCTAATCAGCGATTTTTTTCCTCGAGCAGGTACTGCTGCTTTCCGCATCGTGTCAAGCGCTAGCCCCGGACATGTACATCGTCGGATCGGCTGCTGACGCGGCCGGTATCAGCGTGTTCACTTTTTCCGGCGACAACCTCAAACCGGGATGCCATGGAACGACGACTGCTGTCTGGGACAACCCTATAAAGTTGGTACCTTCGGGAGTTGGATTCAGTGGGCACGGTAGCACCGCAACCGCGATGCTGTCTAATCAGCGATTTTTGCTCCTCGAGCAAGTACTGCTGCTTTCCGAATCGTGTCAAGCGCCAGCCCCGGACATGTACATCGTCGGATCGGCTGCTGACGCGACCGGTATCAGCGTGTTGAATCTTTTCTGCGACAACCTCAAACCAGGATGCCATGGAACGACGACGGCTGTCTAGGACAACCCTATAATGTTGGCACCTTCGGGAGTCGGCTTCAGTGGGCACGGCAGCACCGCAACCACGATGCTGTCTTATAAGCGATTTTTGTTGCTCGAGCAAGTACTGCTGCTTTCCGCATCGTGTCAAGCGCTAGCCCCGGACATGTACATCGTCGGATCGGCTGCTGACGCGGCCGGTATCAACGTGTTGACTTTTTCCTGCGACAACCTCAAACCAGGTTGCCATGGAACGACGACTGCTGTCTGGGACAACGCTATAAAGTTGGCACCTTCGGGAGTCGGCTTCAGTGGACACGGCAGCACCGCAACCGCGATGATGTCTAATCAGCGATTTTTGTTCCTCGAGCACGTCAGTTACTATACCAAATTTGGTTACAGAAACGACAACCGTTTCGTTGTAGTGCTGCCGTGCCCGAGTGTGCTCTTTTCCGAATTTGCATCTATGTGCCTCTTGTTGGTGGGTGATGTAGAGTTAAATGCCGGGTCTGACACTAAGCCTTTGTTGAAGGAGCTTTGCGATGGGCAAAAAGCAATTCAAAGGGATCTAGTTAGCCTGGGGAAGCGGCTAGAGTATGTAGAAAAGAGCCTTCAAATTGTTTGGATCAAACAAATAGCGTAGTTAAGTGAAGAAAAACTGTTAAAGAACTAAACGAGACCGTTGCGAAGCAACAGGAGAGGTTGATAAATTTAGAGGACAGAAGCCGGCGAAACAACCTCATGGTCTTTGGAATTAAAGAAAGCGAAAAAGAATCCGCTGATGACCTTAAAACAAAAGTTCTAAGCGAAGTTATCGAAGAAAACTTGGTGTGACGTTGACTACAGTAGAAAGGATCCACAGAGTTGGCAGAAAAGATAGTATGCAACCTCGACCATTCATCTTGCGACTTTATGTCTGCAGAGAAAAATCGAAACTGTACCAAAACTGCAAGAAACTTAAAGGAAGCGGCATTTCGATTGGCGATGACTTCTCCAAGGAAATACTGGCAAAACGCAAGCTGCTATGGAATTCGGCAAAGCCGAAACGTAATGACGGTGAACGAGTTCACCTTAATTATGACAAGTTAATAATAAACAGCGGCATGTTTGCCTGGGATTACTCTAAACACCGCCGAGTACGAATTCGCCGTAATAACCCTCCGCCGGCCGAAGCCTTAGAATGAGGCCATGTGAGCCTAAAGTGTTCTGACGTTCGATTAATTCACTTCAATGTTAGGAGCCTTACGAATAAAATTACTGATCCAGAATACTTACTAGCTAGCTACGATCCACATATTGTTGCTATTAGTGAAACATGGCTTTGTCCCGAAATGAAAGATAGTGAAATAATACCCCCCGGCTACATATTATTTCGCAATGATCGAGAATCGTGAGCAGGTGGTGTAGCCATCATAGTGAAAGAAAATATTGAGTGCTTTCTGATGCAAATAATTCCGAATCACGAGAGTGTTTGGTGTCAAATAAACTTCGAAAATTCGTCATTTATTATTAGAGCGTCGGACAGGCCACCAAGCACGCACGTATCATATTTAGAAGATTTACAACTTGGAGGGACTTAAACCCTCAAAATGTAAGCTTATTCTTGCGGGTGATTTTAACCCCGGGGGTATTGACTAATAATTTGACAATTGGTGCGAAAGAACGGGTTTCCTTTAAAGTTCTTCTTGATATCGCCTTCAATCATGATTTGACGCAGGTTGTTTGTGAAGAAAACACACGTATAGCAGGATCAGCGCAGTCTACGCTTGACTTAGTTTTACTTGATGCGTGTTTGGATAATTACAAAGTATTAATTCAAAGCGGACTATCTCAGCACAAACTTATTTCTGTTTAACTTAAAACCGATCTTACTTCTGCCCAGATTAAAGAAACGACCACATTTCTTCGCCAGTATGACAGAGCCGATGACACGAGGATTATCGACTGCTTATCATTTACGTTGGACAGTTTCAGAGCAGAAAGTGGCGTCAATGACTTGTGGCTGTGGTCTGAAGATGTTCTCTTGAATTGTATCTCAAGATTTGTAGCGTTACAAAAACAAGGGCAAAAGAAACAAAATCCATGGGTAATCCGATAAATAATTAACTTAAAGAGACAGATCGCCCGCCAAAGACGGAAGAGATAAAGGAACCACGAAAACATAGCTCTGTTGTCACGGCAGTTACGAACTAAACTTAACACAGCCAAAGAGAAGTATTACACCGAAATCTTGTCCAACTTTATGGTTTCCTCCCCACACCGTATTTGGTGTCACTTATCGCAGGCGAAAAATAATCAACATAGCATTATCATGAATGGTTCGGTTCTCCACGATCAATGAACGATAGCGTCACATGATAACATGTTTTTTTCAATCTGTTTCTTCCCCGTGGTCGGGCGGTGATGCGTCGCAAAATCAGGCGCCTGCTCATCATTCCTCGGAAATGCCCGACGTAAACATAACGTACGAAGGTGTCGTTTCCCTCCTGCTAAACATTAACGCAAAACAATCTAATGGTCCCGACGATATACCAAATGCTTTCTTACGTAGTCATGCGGAATGGGTTGGCCGCTATCTTACGATCATTTTTAAAGCATCACTTGAACAAAACCGCGTCCCCAATGACTGGTTAGTGGCCAAGGTTGTTCCAATTAAGGAATCGGGAGACCGGCAAAAAATTGAAAACTACCGCCTCATTTCCGTAACTTGTGTATGCTGTAGACTTCTTGAGCATGTAATATCGGTATCAGTATACACCTACCTGGAAGACAAACTTCTATATTCCAATCAACATAGTCTTATGCGAAATCTTTCGACAGTGACGCAACTAGTAGAAACAATTGATGATTTTGCGAGGGCTTTGAATAACAAAGGGCACATTGACTGTATTTGTCTTGACATGTCCAAAGGCTTCGATAGAGTCCCTCATTCAAAACTAATTGATAAGTTGGTTCACCTTGGCATAAACTACAATGTAACACAATGTATTCGTGCATGCCTAACAGGCAGAACTCAGTACGTAGAAATTAATGGCTCCAAATCAGCATTACTAGACGTCACATGGGGTGTTCCACGAGGGTCTGTGTTGGATCCAGTCTTATTTCTTGTTTACGTTAACAATATTGCACATTGTATTAACAAAGACATAATGGTGCGACTTTTCGTAGATGATTGCCTCCTTCATAAACAAATAAACAACCTGGACGATTTGAGAATTCTTAATGACGCTCTGCAAGTAGTTGAGAAGTGGTGCGAAAATTCGAAAATGAAAATTAACCGAGATAAAACCGTTGAATTTCGTGTCACAAACAAGGCAAAACACGTTGACTTTAACTACGCCCTGGGTTCTTTTACACTTGCCGCAGTTGATAACCTTAAATATTTAGGCGTAACTATTTCCAAGAATCTGAGTTGGAAGGAGAACGTTAAAAACGTTTGTTCGACAGCAGAAATGAAACTGATTTTTACGTAGGAAGCTCAAGCTTGCTTCGAAAGACACTAAGTTAACTGCCTACCTATATCTGGTAAGACCGACACTGGAATACGCCAGTATTGTATGGGACCCTTATGAAACAGCATTGGTCAACATGATCGAATGAGTCCAACGAAGAGCTGCTCGATTTATCCTGTCTCGTTGCTCGCAAACTGATTCTGTTACAGAAATGCTGCAATTACTTAAATTACCCTCCTTAGCCGAACGACGCATGTAGCCGGACTTAGGTTCCCTTTCTTACTTTGGAAAGGGCATTTTAACATAAATACTACTCATTACTTAGCGCCACAACAAGGCCGAACCTCAAGAAGGTACACATGAACATAATTTCCGGCTATCTCAACTGCATATTAATGCATACGCCAATTCTTTTTCCCCAGAACAATAAATGAATGGAACAGAATACCAATCACCATTATTCAAAGTGATACCGTAACACAGTTTGAAAACAAGATGAAGCAAATCATGTCCTAAACAAAATTTTGTACATTATGTCAGATGTAACACCGGTTGTGTTTATTGTCTCTGCATATTGCTGTTGTGGTTGTGCTGTTACTAGATTTCCGGTATTTCATTCATGTATGCTCAAAAAGACTGTATTTGATGTATAATTTGCGTGCATTGTGTATAATGTACATTATGTCATTTTCATTTTCAGTGTTGTACCCCACCCCTGTAACGACCTCCGGGTCAACAGTATGACTAAATCAAAGATAAATAAACTGCGAGCACGATTCTTAGGCACCAAGACGAATTAGTGTCCTTTTTGGGTGATGTAAACAGTAGCCGAAGATGTCGAAAAGACGCTGCATTCAAGCTGTAGGAGAAACGCTGCTTAATCACTGTGCAAGAAAGGCTGCTTAATCAGCTGTGCAAAGAGCCTGCGGTAGACCTTTAAGTACCCCGCAGATGAGGCGTCTGTTCTATATTGTGCCATATGTGCATAAGGTTAAGGAAGGTTAATGTGCACAACTTAAGGAACGTCGCAGGGAAGCATGGGTGGATCTTGCGTTTTCTGCACGATGCAAGTTGGCACAGCTGTCAAAACGCGTCACATGAAGTCAGGTAATGAAATACTATACGACGAAACACGGATATCCATCAGTACTTCCCATGCGGTACTTCTGCCGTGTAAAGAGTTCCTTTAAGCTGCGGTAGTGTTTACTTGTGACAGAATGGCCAGTACCTGAACGGCCGGCGGCGACATCGCTTCTGCTTTTTGAAATCAGAAGGACCGAATCTTGCCATACACTGCAGAAGTTAGGTTGTTGTCCACTGTTCAAGACTGCCTAAGTTGTACGCCGTGTGAAAACAAAATTAGAACGTCAGCTATCGGAAGTGTGAATTGAAATTTCTAGATCTGATATGTGCGGATCTGATATCTGCCTTTGGTGGCACTTGAAAAGAGAAGCGCGATTCGTCGGTAGCCGCAGCTGAACTGGTTCGTTCACTTTTCTTTAGTTTTTGTGCCTGTTGTGCCAGTTGTGCGCAGTTGACAGCGTACACATGCTTCCCAATTATCACGTTTTATAAAGAGATTGTGCACACCTTATATGCAGTTTAATTAAGCATGGCTTGCGCGACACCAACCTGCAAACATAAGGCATATCCAGCTGCGCCGAGGCGGGATACCTACCACCGTAATCTTTCTTCCGCCTTGCTGACATAGTACTTCTTAATGCATTTGGGAGGCAAGAGACAACAATACTTCTCTTCACGAGTTTAGAGTGTACACACCCAAATGGAAGTAAAGACAAAGACATGGCTCAAACATCCAGCGCGCGTGTTGTGTCCGAAACTGAAGGCGCAGGTCTATACACCATTATTTTCTTCAGTGCCGGTGGCATTTTGTAATTGTTGTACGTATAGTTGACGTCTACCTATGATACCTTGAACAAAAGGAACTTACCTGACTAAGGAGGGTATCTGTATTGGCTCCTCGATAGCCCTTGTACTCAGCGACCTATATCTATATTTAGCCAAATGTGATAGGAATTTTAACGTGCGGTTGCATGGCTTAAACGTTAATTGTATTTTTAGACACGTCGACAATTTTTAAACTTCTTCTCGACCTTCCAAATTACGGTGAATTCTCTCTAGCGGTGGAAAGTGCGCCTGGCGTTTTTATAGTTGTTTGAGTCCCCTAAATGCGACGCATGAGTTTTCTGAAGAAAGAACATTCGGTTTCTAGACCTGCGCCTTAAATATTTGACACAACACGTATGCAGGATATTTGAGCCAAAGGCGAGCAAACCTTTGCGTCCATTTGGGTCTACACAATCTAACCTCGCGAAGAGAGGAGGAGGAAAGAGTAAAGTAGAAGGCCGGGAGGTTAACCAGAGTAACGTCCAGTTGGCTACTCTACATCGGGAGAATTGAAAAGGGGAAAACAAAGACTACAGGGAGAGAAGGAGGGAAGGAAAGAAGGAAATTGCGGTGAGTTCGTTGACGCGTGTGGTCTTACAGAAATTGCATTAATAGTAACAGATGGTCGCACAAGCCCGTCGTCCTTAAGAAGCAAAAAAGCGCCTTCACCCCTTTATGGGCCGACGAACGATGGGGCGGTGTTCCAGCAGCACCTGCACAGAAAGCAGCCGGTTGTCCAGTTTTTGGAAAGCTTTGGCAAGTTCTTGCCTCTCTGGGTTATACCGTGGACAGTGGCACAGCAGGTGGTCGATGTTTTCTTCGGTGCCACAGACCTCGCATGCTGCACTGTCAGTCACTCCAATTAATTCAGAGTATGCCTTTGTGAAGGCAACTCCTAACCAAAGGCGACAGAGAAGCGTAGCTTCACGTCGAAGTCCGAGTGGAGGTCGGAGTGGCAGGGAGGGGTTTAGTCGATGCCGTCGTGTAACTCGTACGTTTGGCGAGTTCCACTCGGTCAGTGCGAGACTGCGTGCCAGGTGTCGAAGCTACCTTGCGGCGTCTGTCCTCGAAAGCGGAATTGGAACGCTGTGCTCTTCTTGATGTGCTGTGCGAGCAGCGTTATCGGCGGAATCATTGCCACTGATTCCACAATGGCCAGGTACCCTTTGAAAAACGACCTCGTGACCTTTTTGTTGGACGTGATGGTAAAGTTTCACGATTTCGTATGTCAATTGGTCATGACATCCGTGTAGGAGAACTGACTGCGTGCACTGTAATGCCGGTTTTGAATCACGGAACACAGCCCATTTTCTAGGTCTTTCAGAATTAATGAATTCCAGTGCTCGACGCAGCGCCGTTAGTTCTGCCACCGATGAGGTCGTGACGTGCGATGTCTTGAACCGCAGTGTCATTCCTCGCGTTGGTATAACCATGGCACCACCAGAACTGCACGACGTAGTCGATCCAACGGTATAGATGTGCACGTAGTTGCTGTACTTTTCATGCAAAAGAAGTAAGATCAGCCGTTTTAGAGCAGGGGCCAGTAGATCTGTCTTCTTCTGTAGTGCTGGAATCATTATATGTACTTGTGGACGGCTCAAACACCACGGAGGAAACGCTGGCTTGGCCGCAAGTGCGTACCCTGAAGTAAGTTATCTCTTGCCTAACAAATGCCTTGAAGAAATCCTGTTTCCCCAAGGCGGAAGAAAGCTTTCGGCCGCAGGTATCCCGCCTCAGCGCAGCTGAATATGCTCTGTTTGTAGGTTGGCGTCGCGGAAGGCATACTTAAGAAAGCTAGAAGAGCTGGTCGCGCAGATACACAGCTCACAGAAGGACAAAGTTGTGACAGCGCAAAAAGAGGCAGCTATTCCATATTTTTAAGGAATCTCACACAACCTTAAGAGGTTTGGCCGGAGTTCAAATGTTGATGTTTTTTCCGTGCCTAAAAAACTGGTGTAATTGCATGAGTAAGCGAACTTGCAGTGTCAATAGAAGGCCCAGTTTAAAACTAATCACAGACAGCGCTTCACACAAAGTGCCCGGTGTGTCGTATAGGAGATATCTGTCTCATGTGGTAAAGTGTACATCAGGCAAACCGGCCGATGCATTAGCAATCGGCTTAAGGAACACCACAACAATGTTAGCAATACTACTCAAGGCCATCTAGGCGTGCACTGTCATGACTATGGGCTAAACCTGCCTTACTAGCGAAATCATTGAGGCAGCTGCAATTTCACATGCGGGAAATGACTGTGTCAGTTGTCCCTCGATAGCCTTGTGTGAAAACGAGCTGACCTACCTTGATTCAAATGGCAGCGTGCGATAGCGGTATGAGCAGATTCTGCGCGCATCTGTGATCTTCTTGTTTCTTTGCCTAGCGTTCACTTCAAAACTAGCTGCGCACCGGCAAACTAAACATTTTTGTTGAAAATCAGCGCTGTGTCTGTGTACTTTGTGTGCCTCCTTTATCTCTGTAGGTTCCCGCACTGTAGCCTTGCACTACGTCTCAAAGAAAAGAACGTTGCACAATTCGCAAGCCCTAAAGAACTTGAGCAGAGCCATTAAAGCCTTGAGTGCTGAAACCCGTCTGGACCAGTGTGCTCGAACTTTGTCTTCTGTGAAGGGGCGATTGTCCAATTTTGCGAGCGTGGTCGCGAGCGCTTTTCTTTGCGTATTGTAACGGGGACAGTCACAGAAAAGGTGCTAAATCGTCTCCCCGCAGAGAAAGGTGTCGTAAGTAGGGCTGTCGGCCATTCCAATGAGGCAGGAATAGGCGTTCGCGAACGTTACGCCGAGCCACAAGCGGCACAGAAGTGTTCCTTCCGCTCTTGGTAACCCTAGTGGAAAACGGAGTTGCAGACCTGGATCCAATCTGTAGAGACGTGCGTTTGTGAATTTACTGGTTTGTGAATTTACTGGTAGCTCGCGTGCGAAGGAGCGAAGACTTTTGGCTACATCTGTTCTCGACAGTGGTATTGGAATAATTATGGGCGCCATCGTGGGCCGATCGTGTAGCGTCATCCGCACTGTGATTTCCCGAAATTCCGCAGGGACCCAGTATCCACTGGTAGATGATGTCGTGCCCCTTGTTGATTGCCTGATGGGGGAGTAGTCAGACGTCTGCGACTAATTGCACGTTAGGTCCGGGTTTGAAATGGGAGAGAGAGAGAGAAAGAGAGAGAGAGAGAGAGACGAATACAGGAAGCCAGGGATGTTAACCAGTCAATAGTCTGGTTGGCTACCCTACGCTGGGGGATGGGAGAAGGCGAAAAGAGAGAAGAGAGAGAGAAGGTGTAGATACGTGTACGGACAGCACTTGAGTTAAAGCCGCTCGCTCAAACCAGAAGTTCTGAGAAAACACGAAAGTGCCTTCACTGCTTTCTGAGCCGATGATCGGTTGGGACGGTGCTCTAGTATTGTCTGTTCACTCAGAGGATGATCATCTAATTTCCTCAATGTGTTGGACAAAGATTGTCTTTGGGCTTGAAATTGAGGACAATGGCACAATAAGCGCTCAATGTTCTCCTCGCATCCGCGAACATCACATGCGGACTATCAGCCATTCCAATTAGTGCTGAGTAGGCATTCGTGAAGGCAACTCCCAGCTATAACCGACACAGAAGAGACACTTCACGTCGGTGCAGACCGGCTGGAGGTCTGAGTTGAAGTGACGGGTTTAGTCTGTACAGTCTTGTGCGACCTGTGTGTACGGTATTCAACTCTGCTAAAGAGATCGTGCGTACTAGAATGCCAAGTTGCCTCGCGGCGTCGGTCCTTGAGAGAGGAATGGGAACGCAGCGGTCTTCTTGGTTTGACGTCCGAGCTGCCTTATCGGCGTCATCATTTCCAATGATACCGCAATGACCTGGTATCCACTGAAAAGAGATGTCATGGCCTTTTTCTCTTAAGTGATGGACAAGTTCCGCGATTTCGCACGTGACCTGATCGTGAGTTTCACGTCGGAGAAACGACTGCACACATTGCAAGGCCGGCCTTGAATCGCAGAAGACTGCCCATTTTCTCGGACTTTCAGAATTTATCACTTGAAGCGCGTCGCGGCGAGCCGCGAGCTCTGCAGCTGTAGACGTACTGACATGGGAAGTCTTGAACCGCTTGGTTATTCTCATTGCTGGTATAACTACAACGCCATCGGAACTGGTTGATGTAGTTGATCCATCAGTGTAGACGTGTGTGCAGTCGCTGTATTTCTGGTACAAGAGAAGTAAAGTTAGTTGCTTGTGCGCTGATGATGGCAAGTGCGACTTTTTCTGAAGTACTGGGAATGTAAGGTTCACTTGAGTACGGCGGATACACTATGGAGGAATAGAAGGCCTTGCCGCAGGTGTGTAACCTGACCTGAAAGAGGCACGGTGCGCGAAGACAGTCCACTGAATGCCATGTGGGGCCTATCTACTGGGAGACTTGCTAGGTGGTGTGTAGGGGTCCGGGCGGAGTGTCTTCTGTGCACACGCATTGTTTCAGTACTAATGTGCGTTCTAATAGTAGAATCTTGAGCGACTGCAATAACTTCAGTCGTCGACGCACTCCGCGGTAGACCAAGACATATCTTGAGGGCTTGGGCTTGGATGCTTTGAATTATATTAAGGTTAGTTCTGCAGGTGTTGGACATGACCGGTAGGCTGTACCGCAGGAATCCAATAAAGAGGACACTGTACAGTTGGAGCATAGAGTGTATTGGCACTGCCCAGGTCTTTCCTGCAAGGAACTTAAACATATGGCAAATTCCTGTCAGGCGTTTTTTTCACATAATTCACATGAGGGGTCCAGGAGAGATTTTTGTCAATGACCACCCCCAAAAATCTGTGACTCGTGTTGTACGAGATCAGTTTTCTGTCGACGGATATCACGTATGGAGACAATGATTTCCTGGTAAATGCCACCACTGCGCACTTTTCGTATGATATATGAAGTCCTTGTTCTCGAAGGTAGGATGATGTTAAAGGGGCTGACTCCTGAAGCCGCGCGCGAAGCTGCAGTCGCGTCACAGCCGACTTCCAAATGCAAATGTCGTCGGCATAGATGGAGAGTCTAACGGTGCCTGGCAAGATGTCGGCGAGTCCAATGAGTGTTAGACAGAAGAGCGTTGGGCTGAGTACTCCGCCCTGAGGCATCCCACGGTTACTGTAATGCTGGGAGGTCAGGCCATCCTCGGTAAGTACGGAAAAGTATCTCTTATGTAAATAGCTACTTATCCAGAAAAAGACTTTGCCGCCAAGTCCTACTGCCTCTAACGCGTTGAAAATCGCTTCATGCGTTACGTTATCGTACGCTCCTTTAACATCCAGAAACAGGGCAGCAGATAATCTTTTGCAGGACTTCTGGTGCTCGACGTACGTCCCCAAGTCGGTAACGTTGTCTATGGAAGAACGGCCACGCCTGAAACCGGCCACCGCATCTGGATATACCTGGTAATGTTCGACGTACCATTCTAGCCGCGCTAGAACCATCCTCCCAATTAGTTTTCCGATGCAACTGGCAAGAAAAGATGGACCATGACTGTGATGATATGCGGCCAATAAACTCCAGAGCAACACGAATAGCTGTGAGTTTTATAGCCGTCGATGATGTAATTTGAGACGCCTTTGATTAGATGGTGACAAGTTTTGCGGGAATTACCACTGCTCTAGCTGAACTTTTGGAGGAGACTGAACCGTCATTGTAAACGTGGATGCGTTCTCTATGCATCTCATGTAGGAATGAAAGCACGGTTTGTATGAGGGCGAAAGATGACATCACTGCTTTCTTTTTGATGCCGGGAATGACAAGAAGGGCTTGGAGTGGATGCAGGCACCACAGCGGTAGAGATGGTCCTGCTGCAGGCGTGAAGTTTGACGGTAGGGTTCCCTGGTTGACGGCAATAATCATGCTAAACGTTGAACGAGATCAAGCGGCAGAATAGGAAGCGAGATGATGCGATGGATGTCGGGAGAAGTGCCTGATGTGCACCCCCAGAGCGTCGACTTGAATATACGCATTGATGGGGTGGTCGTGCGCGATGTTTATTGTTGCTGCCGTGGGTGCACACCTGGGAAGGCCCAGAGATACTTGAAGAGCTTGAGCTTGCACAGACTGTAAAGCATGGAGGTTGGCCTTACCGGCCTCATCCAGTACAGGTAAGCTATAGCGTGTATGAGACCCAGGAACAGCGCGTTATAGAGTTGGAGCATTGCACTCACAGATGCACCCCATGACTTTCCCGCAAGAAATCTGAGGACATGGCTCATCATGAGTAGTTTCATTTTTAGGTAGGAGACGTAAGGACTTCAGGAGAGGTCTCGATCTATTATAACTCCTAGAAAGCGGTGCGTCTTCTCGTAGGTAATAGGCTGTCCATTATTTCTGACAACGTACTTTGTCATTCCTTTGCACGTGAAAGCGACCATAGAGCACTTCTCGGAAGGCACCTCCAGACCTCGTGCTCGAAGGTAACCTGGCGTTAGTGTCGCCACTTTTTGGAGTCTACGCGCCCCTGGGGACCCGTCACTTCTGATGACCATATGCACGAATCTTCTGCATAGTTCGACACATCAACGGATTGCGGAAGGGTATGAAGCAGGTCGATAAGCACGACGGTAAATAGTGTGGGGCTCAATACTCCGCCCTGTGGTACGCCACGGTAGGTGTTGTGTTGTGATGATCGTCTTTGCTCAAAGAATGACCTGTCATTCAAGCATCTGAATATCTATCCAAAAACAAGGCCACCTAGGCAGACGTCACCCAAGGCGTCTAGGATGGTCGATTAGTCAGATAAGATCAGATCAGACGATGACAGTATTCTTAGGCCCGTATTCAGAAACAGAACTTAAGTAAGGCGTCAATAAGTGCGGGAAAAGTACAAGCTTTAGGAAAGTTTTTGGCGAGTACTGCAAAAACGACACTTAAGTATCCCTTTCGAAAGCAACACTTTTCAAGTCAATTATGTCATCTGGTGTCGAGAATACGTAAATATTTTACGTGTACGATAGGTGCAATCGCAAAAAAAAAATAATTTTTGCAGCAGAGGAATGTGGATATAACTGTTGCAGTGCTTGCTCGCGCATTCTTCTGAGTAAAATACAAAGAACGGTTTGGTTTTAGCGCTTTACTCAAGCTCGTCTGGCCACAAGTTCACATTGGTTCTCACAGCCACTGCGGTTCTGTGTCTCGCGGTCCCGACTTTTTTTCGTTTTACTGCTGAAAACTTGCGGTGTTCTTGCGCAGAGAGTGTGTGTGCGTTGCGTGTTTTCAACCCGCGCGGACGATGGAAAAAAAGGAAAACAACCTTTTCCGAAGAACGCACCGTGCTCCATGAGTTCGTTTCGCGCCATCGCAGCCTTTCGACCGCGAAAAACCTCAGCGTCATCTCCTCCGGGACTTTTGATGGGTACATGAGTGCAATCAATGCACCCGCTCACACCAGGAAACCGTGCGATGCTGTAGAACTCCTCCATTACGGATTCCAAATCATTAGCATTTGGCAACTTCACGAGCTGCGGGAACAAAGCGTCGGCAATCATTCTTGACATTCGTGCAATGATTCGAGACACAGTTGCTTGCGAAACATTAACGAGGTTTCTGCTGACAACCTGAAATGTTCCGGCGCCGTAGAATCGCAGCGCGATTAGAAGCTGGAGCAGCGGCGGCATGGGGTGACCGCGTTCGTTGTCTTCAGGGACCAGTGGCAGCATTTCCAACAGCCGTAGCACCGCTTGCTTGGAAAAGTGGTACCGCCACGAGAATTCCGCGTCGTTGTATACTTCCATGGGATTCGGTCGATCCTTAAGCCGTGACCGTAATGGCGACACGTATCGGTATGCCTCATCCTCCGTAATATTGCGCACACGTCCGGCGAAATCGGCAAAGTCGTCGAGGCTGCCGTAGCAGGCGGCCATCTTGCTTGCTAGGCGAGAGTAGCGAAAGCCGCAATAAAGGTTGCCAATGACAGTACTTTACTTTCCGGCACTCAAGTGTCGATTAAAGTTTACTTTAAGTACAAGATTTGTCCATGAAACTCGTTAAGCATCGACCGGCTACTTAAGTCATAAGTTAAGGGTAAGTTCCGTTTATGAATACGGGCCATAGGCTTTTTTCGTACTGTAGAGACGAGGCAGGATCTATGACGTTGCCTACAGAAGTGCGTACACGTTGGAAGCCTGCTTTAGTGTCAGACTATATTTCGTAATGTTTTAGATACCACTCCAGACGTGCAAGCACCATCCTCTCCATCCCCTTTCCTTAGACAACTAGCCAGAACGTTGGGTCCATAAGACGCTACGTCTAATGGTGATTTGGCGGCTTTGAACAGAGGCACAAGGCGGCTGGACTTCCATGCAGCGGGAACCACTCCTTCCCGCGACGAATTGTTGCATGCGTCTAGAACAACATGCCGGGCTGTTTGAGCGAGGTTGCCAAGAGCTGCGTATGTCACCCCGTTAGGCACAGACGATGAGGAACGTCTGCACGCTGCCAACGCCACTTGCAATTTCTCGGTGGAAAACACATTGCCCATACGAGAGTCCCACAAGATTGGAACGTCAGGCGGATCATGTGCGGGTAACGAGGACGGCTGACCAGCAACGTCCATACATAAGTCCTCCGCTACATCGATATCTCGGCGACCTTGTCAGAGAATCAGGCATTTCAAGGGGTGTTGTTGCGGCGATGTTTAAATACTGCGCGCCATTCTCCATGTATTTGACAGGGGTTTATGTGGATCAGCGGAATCGGAGAAAGTCTTCCATCTTAGAGATTGCAGTGAGTTGATCCGACGCTGGATTTTCTGTATGTGTCTCGCCTCCCTTAAGTCGTAGATGGGTGTTCTGCGCGTCTACCTTCGTTCCCAGCGACGGCGAATTGCGCTGAGCCGCTCCATTTGTGCTTTGAGTTTTCAAAATTTAGGAATAGGCCAAAAATCGATTGTGCTTTCTTGAGCAGCATCGTTAATTAGCTCCTAGATGTTGCCAGGTAGGCAACCCTGAATCTTTTGACAATTATTCTCCATGAGCAACGTGTGGTTAAGCCACTGATGCGTTGAGGAACTGTGTTAAGGTTTTACCTGCCTATGCCTTCGATTTTAACATGTTGGAACGTGGTCACTACCATGTGTTTTGTTGTCCGGAAACCATTTCACACTGGCACTGTATCATCTTAAAACAAAAGTTGAGTCCAGTCAGCTGCTGTATGTCAGACCCCGCAGAAAAGTTGGACTGCCATCATTTAAGCAGTGGAGTTTGTGGTCCGACGCAAACGATAGTACACGCCTTCCTCGATGATCCACCTTTAAGCTTCCTCATAGCGGATGACGTGCATTGAAATCGCCGGCAGTAACCCATGGTCCCGGCGTCACTGTTAAAATTAAATTATATAACTAATTAAAGGTGCCTTCACTTTACCTTTGAGCCAATTTAGGAACATTTACAAGCAGCCAACCAGCTAAGCTAGGGGACACCTATTGCCAAAGCCAAAAGGAACAAAGCAATACGTTTTTGTTGGCGGCAGTCTTTATCACATGTACAACCGATTCGTTAAGCGTTTGCTAACAGGCTGTGGCTGCAATGATAAAATGACTTCGTATATACCTTTTCACCGGGTGAGGAGGGAATATCTGCCAAACCGACGCGTGGAGAGCATTTCTTCCTTCGTGGCATGTGCGAGACGGCTTGGTTTTGCTTGAATGTGTTGCCATCGTGTGCTGCAGAACGATTTCGAGATGTTTTAGCCCAGACGGCGAAAAATTTACGCGATATCAGTTCTTACAAGGTTGTCGGGGAACTACTCTGGTGAAGTAGCTACCACCTGTCGAGGAAATTTCTATTCGCTGTGCAAACATGCGAAATGCATCATCATCCGTGGTGTGTGATGTGTGTTGTACACTATTTTTCTATATCTGTATCCACTGGACGGATAGCATCGGCGTCTGTGAATTGCAAGCATGAATTGGAAAATTTTCTCGCTGTCTAATGACTTGGCGTGTGAACTGAAACCTAAGAGCACTCGTGTATACTGCCAACCCAGTGCAACCCCGAAACATCAAAGCGCCAATCGTTATTAAACATTTCCGTCAGCCACTGACATCATTCTCACGCATTGAAAGTCTACTATGCTATGTATAGGTTAGCCTCGCGTGTCAGGCCGATCACTGCGGCTGATCAACCAACACTATGCACAAACTGCGCGCTTCGTAACTGCCACTTATGCCGTAATATCTGAAGGGGATCAAATAAAAAGAATGCGAAGGCTATTTGTCATGCCATGATTTCATTAAGAAAAGTGAGTGCATGGAATAATACGGGCTAAACAAGACAGAAGAAATATATCGGTCTTATTTTCATTCCGCTTGCACAGTTTGAAATAGGACTGGCCAATCGGCAGATTTAGCAGCCATTTATTGCAAAAAAAAAAACATTAGTCCGCAGTCCACCATTACGACATGTCTCATAATCCGATTGTGGTTATGGTCACGTACAGTCCGATAATTCAGTTAAAGTTTAGCATTTCCGCCCCGATGCGATGTGCAATGTAAGATAATGGCGATGCTAACCGTCTCGGAGGTTAGCAAAAGTGCTGCACAACTCCTCAAGCAAACACGTCTCCCTGTGTGTTCTGTCTACTGCGCCGGCAAACATCAGTGTTGCCTGCAAGGTAACGTTTACCACGAACTCACCACTCGCGTATTGCACTAAACATTGAAGAAGTGAAACATTCACTATCCACATCAGCGCTATAATAACAGCAAACCAAAGCAAACTACATAGAAAGCGTCGCTTAGGTCGATTGCCACAGTGTGTGGTATCCGCATTACTATTTATTTATCAACTTATTTATTTATTTATGTACTTAGATATCTACGTCGCCTGTACATGCATTATAACATGGAATGTAACAATAAAAGACAAACAAAGGACGTACTGAGCACATAGCGCGTGATAAAAATCATCATTGGAAAACTAACATAGGAGGAATGGCTATTCCATTCGCTGATCATGGGTACAAAAATAAATTACGGCACAACTGATCTCACGATGACTGTCGATAGTAATGTGATTAGTATTCGAGCAATGTAGCGGCACGCCGTATGGGCAAAGGCACTTTTGCTTTACACCTGAAGTGGTCATTCTGGAACTTCCGCTGCTTCGGTTATATGTTACATACATCTGTATTGTCACACTTTGCTATGGCGCTCGGTTTCCAAAGTCTCCGGTGAGCATTGCGGCATGACGACGACTGTATCACGTGGACGCAGTGAAAATGATAAAATGCTATAACGTCAACAGCGTGACGACAAGGACATGAGGAAAATAGGATGACCACGAGTATATGACGACGAAGGCGTGCCGACGACGGCATGACGAAAAGTCGCTGACGAATCTGGAAAGATGCCGATAGACGACCGCGACGGCATGACGACGACAATATGACAATGGATAGCCACTGTCTGATTATTACATAGAGACGATGATGGCATGACAACGGCGCCATAATCACGAGTGATTGACAACAGCATGATCACGACACAATGACGTAGAATGAATTACTGTACATATCGACGAAAGCGGTATGACGGTTACAGCATGGCGACAATGCGGCGGCGTTCCTGAAGTGATGACGGCAGTAAACCGGCAGAGTGACGGCATGACGACAACGGTATGACGACGACTTGGGTACGACGGTGGGAAGACGATTGCTTGACGAGAGTCAGATGACCAAGTTACGCGTAGAATGAAGGGGGTGCAACGGCCGCGACGGCATTATGACAACGGACGCGTGACTACGCATCCGTGACTACGCATCCACCACGAAGCTGGAGTGACGATGATGGAACGGCTACTACGGCCTCACCACGGCGCTGTGACCACAAATGTGTGATGACTGTATGCCGATGATGGCTTGAGGACGAGGACATTACGCGAGTCGAATTAGAAAGCGGGAATAGCGACGATAGAATGAGCATTAGCATCACGACCACGAGCACATACCTAGTGCCCGAATCTATTAGACAACTTCGCCCACTGGGCCAGCCTAGAAGGCGTGACGACGATGGCGTGACGAGAGTAAGATATTACGAAGCCGGAACGATCACAATGGAACGACCACGACGGCAACGTGGTCAGGAACCCATGCTTGGTGGCCCGAGCAAAACTCACGGACAACTTTCTGTGGCTATGAAAGGAAAGCTACGGGCTCGCGGCTGCTGCACGTCGTTTTACTGCGCCAAGTAGTCTGGCAGCGTTTGACAGTGCTTTTGTTTGCTCGGAAGAGACGCTGAATCGACGCAGCTTCCTTGCGCGAGGGTTCCGCAATTGCTCAGACGCGGAAGGGAAAAGGCTGCTAAATCAGTAAACCTTTACATCTGTGGTGCACATGTGTTTTGTTCTATTTAACTGTTGCTAATAAAGTGCGTATGTTTTTTTCTTCCCCAGACTAAGCTAACGTGGATTAAAACGCGCAGCTCTTTCAGAAGCGCTTTCATTTGTGCGTGCTTTGCCTCCGTAGCTTTCTCTTTATAACCGCAGAAAGTTGTCCGCGAATATAGAAGACAACTTACGTCCACTGTGTTGGCGCAGGAGGACGGACGGACAGACAGACAGACAGACAGACAGACAGACAGACAGACAGACAGACAGATAGATAGATAGATAGATAGATAGATAGATAGATAGATAGATAGATAGATAGATAGATAGATAGATAGATAGATAGATAGATAGATAGACAGACAGACAGACAGACAGACAGACAGATAGATAGATAGATAGATAGATCGATAGATAGATAGATAGATAGATAGATAGATAGATAGATAGATAGATAGATAGATAGATAGATAGATAGATAGATAGATAGATAGATAGATAGATAGATAGATAGATAGATAGACAGACAGACAGACAGACAGACAGACAGACAGACAGACAGACAGACAGACAGATAGATAGATAGATAGATAGATAGATAGATAGATAGATAGATAGATAGATAGATAGATAGATAGATAGATAGATAGATAGATAGATAGATAGATAGATAGATAGATAGATAGATAGATAGATAGATAGATAGATCAGACATGCAGCCTCAAAGCGTCTGAAATATGCAAATGATGCTCATCGCATTAAAACCCACACGCACAAGCCCTAACACCGCAATAAGGCCATGCAGGGTCATGCAGCATGCTGGGACAGTTTAAGTTTCAGTTTCCGTTCATTATTATTGAAATAGAAGGAACGACCCATCGCCCGACCACCATCGCACACAATGAACGGCCCAACCACCATCGCACACTACTACGTTTTCTGCTTCATTATTTTTTAGAGCAGCTAGACTGGAACGGCCTACCTTATGCCATTGTCTCCATCGCTACATGATGTACTTTCCAACAACGCGTAACTTATCATCTTCAATGTTAAATAACCTTCGCTCTTTGTTTTTTGTTACTCGAAATATAACCCCAACCCTTATGTAACACCACCTGAAATGGGGGCCTTTAAGGAAATAAACTGAAGAAACAATACACAGACGAGGGTCCCAAACTCGAAGACGGCAACGGTACCCTCGGTTAATAATAACAATGGAGAGGTGTATTAAAGATGAGCAAGTTAAGTTGAAGAAACGAACAGAATCGCAAAAAATGTAACATAATATAAGCTAATGAAAACGAATTGTCCGTATACAAGCCTATAGTGCCTATAAAAAAACTGGCAATGCATACGAATGGCAAATGTAGTGTAATGAATGACGAAAACTTAGTTATAAACATAAAAACCTTAAGGGCATGACTAAATGCGTGAAAGGATGGAGATTTAATGGTGGTGGGTAAACCATTCAACAGTTCTATAGCAGCGAATGATGATGATATTTTTCCATAGAATGAACCATAGGCAGTAGAAAAATAGGAGTTACGTGCAAACCTGCTAGTATTATTATTATTCATGAAGTTCCTGGAATTAATGAATTGGTATGAAAGCTGCTTAGTAAGTAATATAAAAAAAACATAATTATTAGATGATAGCTGAACAAGTTCGTTACCACAAGGAGATTATCTCGAGGTAATAGAGTAGTACTCGTGAAAAAACCCCTCTTAGTGATAATGCGTATTGCTTGGTTTTGTAAGTGCTCAATAGACAAGATATGACAGTGATATGTGCTTCCCCAGGAAACAATCCCGTAAGAAATGTGACTGTGAATAAAAGCAAAGTATGATGCTAATAATTCGTCTTTGGAGAAATATGCTCTTGATTTGATCATTGTTCTAATACCGAAGGTACACTTTTGCGTAATGAAGGCAATGTGTTGAGAAAGCTTTAGGTTAGAATATAATTTGATGCCCAAAAATGATACATTCGGAGACGGTAATGTGACGACCATATAGAATTATCTAAGGCAAGCCAGGTATTCTTTGGCTAGATCGGAAAATCATGAATTGAGTTTTTGAAGGATAGATAATTAAACGATTGGAAGAATACCATGTAAGAATATGGTCAAACTCATTGTTTAGTTTAAGGAATACAATTGTTAAAGAATTCTCACACAACGAGATAGTAGTATCGTCTGCGTATGGTACTCAATGTGCCGAATTAAGACACCTGGGTAAATCATTCATATAAATGCATGCGCTATGAACATAATAGACCTATAATCCAGCTACTGCGTCGGACGCTCCCGCAGTCCGCAGCCGGCCACTCGACTACTCAACAAGTGTAATTCAGACTACCCGGTATACTGTCATTGCAAATCAAAACCATTCAATTCGTGGGTGAGAACCGCTTCTAACAAACCAGGTATTCGCACAATGTATTTAGTGATAAGAATGTAAGGAATAGTTGACAGCATAACTTATTCAAGCAGTAGCAAAGCGGTACTCACACTGTAACGATCGTCGCATATGTTTCTTCACTACTCTTTGCTGCTAAATGACAGCTTAGAACTACAGGAGAACGTTGCAATAGGAGAACATTCTTGAAATGGTTGGATGGATGCAAAACTTTAATGAAAGTCCTGAGGTACGCGACTCAGCGCGCTGCGGGCCGCTCGAGAATTTTAATAAATGCCCAACCGATCTCCGAGGGTGATTGTATAGGCTCAAGCACGTGCGCACACATCGCGCTGGGTGCTCTGTCCACCTCGACACCACCAGAAAGTCCGGCAATGCCGAAATAAACCACTTCAGTTCGTCTCAAATAACCATTTGTAACGTATAATAAACCACGCATAGACGCTGACTGCGGGGTAACTGTGGGGGAGCGCCGGGACCCGAGCCCCCTCTGGAGTTTTCCGGGGTTGGGGGGGGGGGGGGCGCTCTGGCCGATTCTCGCGGATGCTTGCCACAGGAACCGGAGCCTAAGAAGTGCGCTCTAAATGTCACAGCTTCCCCCGCGTTCAGACTGCAGTCGCATCCGATATAAGTTGCGTATTTATTGCAATTTGCGCAACTGTTGGAACGACTGTTTACGCAGCTAGCAACCGCCTATGTTCACATTGAGCCTTTCGATAAGATACGCTTTTTACGACTGGCCAATCACCGTTCTGGGACAGCCACGTTTCGCATTTTTCAACATGGCGCCGATCAGCAAGCGGCTGTTAGCGCAGGTCGAGGCTCTTCAAGCCCAAAGTTTTCAGGCGCGGGTCATAGGGTATCGGCCTCTGTCGCACTTCTTTATTTAGTAATTGATTGCAGCACAGCGAAGAAGCTTCCCCACTTAGCATCATCACTAGGCACGGGCGGTGTACACAACACAATGAGACCGGAAAACCGCATTGCACTCAGGGACACCGCGCGCGTTCGGCGTGAACCCAGGAAAACGCGGATGGCGTCGGCAGCAGCAGCAAGGAACAGCGTTGGAATGCCGGATGGCTGGGATGGCGGTCACGCAGAGGCTTCCGAAGCTAGTATCATCACCAGCCACGAGCACGCACAGCACAATAAGACCGTCAAACCGCATAGACACGCAAAGAAGAACGGTGCTACGTCGGGTTGCTGGGATGGCGAGCACCGGATGAAAGCGAAGAATCTGGGGAGGCCGGAAGATGCAAACCGAAATTCGTGCATTGGCGGCGTCGTAACAGTCGTATCTGTGCCTGTTGTAAAAGTAGCGGGTACTCCAACATTTACGCCCGGGCTGGTTGCGATTGTTGCGTACTTTCTGCTCAATGCAACAGTAGTGTGAACAAACTAGTTGCGCTTTTTGCGTTTACGCTTACGATCCGTGCGAACGATCCGTACGTAGCGCACGTAGTCTGAACGCGGCATAAGGCGATGCATCGGGTGCGATAGTAAATTAGTCGACAGTTACACGAAGTAAGGATCGTAGCTTTATCGGCTGTATAAACTTGTAGACATAACCATACTAACTAAATTACAACAAGCATGGTGTCAGCGCGCATACGCACACACGAACACATCACACTCGATGAGCGCGGACACTCGCTGTCAAAAGACTGGTGTGTGCAAGTGCAGCAGCAGCAGCGAGCGAAGTGGCCTTCCTGCTGTGTCTCGTATCAACGCGAACTAAGCCGTGCAAGAAGCTCGCACAAGAAGCTGAAATGCATAACAGGCTAATTAGAAACATTATTATTAGCTTTTTAATTAGTTGCCTCACGGTACATCTTGAAGTTTACGAATTGTAGAAATAAGTTTGCAAGGCATATCCACTTGGAACGACTTTTAAAGATCGCAGGGGTTTCGAGATAAACGCCGTAAAACTTGCTGCCAAAATGTGCTACTGCTCCACTTAATTTTTTTAACAAACTGCCGTGTTATGCATTGAATCACGAAAGTAGCTGGAACTGCCTATTTCGTCGCACACTCTGTTAATAAATACACCGAAAATGGTGTATTTCTGAAGAGAGAGAGAAAGAGAGAAGTCGTAGGAGAAAGGCAGGGAGGTTAACCAGGCTGAGCGTGGTTGGCTGCCCTGCACTGGCGAAAGGGAATTTAAAAAGGAGAAGAATGAAAGAAGATCTCAGTTTGGACCGTTACACACACAAGCGTTCAGCGCTGACTAAGTCACAGGCGGTCATACAGGCTGGTGCATTTCAAGAAACGCACCAGCGCCTTTGTGGCCTTGCAGACAGCAGACGCACGACGCCACGGGCCCAAGATCTTCTCTGTGAAAGGACGGTGTTGCCCCAAACATGCCCGAAGGGTGCTTCTTTCGTCTTCGTAAGTGTGCTAGTCCCACAGGAGATGTTTGTTCGTATTTCCGACAGCACATGTGCTGCAATTTGGACACTCCGCCATTCCAATTAGTAAAGAGCAGGCGTTTTTCAAAGAAACTCCTACTTGCAATGGCCCAGTAGCGTTGCTTCGCGTCGGTTAAAGCCTGATAAGGAGAGAGAGACAGAAAAAAGGGAAAAGGCAGGGAGAGTAATCAGATGGATAGATCGGGTTTTCTACCTTATGCAGGGGAGACAGGGGAGAGGGAGGTAAATTGATAGCAAGGTAGAGATAAAGAAAGAAAGGAGCCTGGACATACAATCACAATCAATCAATCAATCAATCATTTATTTCAGTATCAAAGACACTTGGTAGGTACAGACAAAAATCCATCTATCAGGCTTGACGAGGTCGGCACCCCCGATTACTGGCGGACAAAGCGCATAACAAGTACAGCACGCTAACACATATAAACTGAACAGTGTACAGAAGTCAGGTGTATTTTTTGTGCGGTCTTAAATCAGCTGTTATTGTCCTAAATCCTAGTAAAAGAAGCATAACAACAAGTCATTGTGTAAAAAGAAATAAAATAAAAAAGAAATACGCTTGAATACGCGACAGGTTCACATGAGTAGATGAATACTGCATGAGATTACACATTCTGTTTCGAAAACAGAAAGCACCGAAAAATCGAACGTCACAGCAAAGCAAATACGACAATTAGTGTGGCATTGTGTTATATTTGGAACTCTGGATTATTAAGCAGCGAAGGTATGTGGTATTTCAACATCTGAGTGCCGTACTTTGTGCGTGTTCTAGGTACCTTCCAAAGCTAACGCATTCTCAATGCATGGACATGCTCCAACCGGCATAGTCCGGACAATTCAGTACGAAATCCATTGTTATTTTTAACTTCCAATTTATTGCATTTATTTAATATCATAAGGTAAAACTCATTCACTAGTAATAGATCTAGAGCCTTAAAGATTAGTTCCGTGTGTGTGTCGTATGCAGCATTAACGATGTTGCGAAGGGCTTTCTTTTCAAGTTTATGTAATTTCTTAGTGTTAGTTTGTGTAGTCGTGCCCCAGACTAAATTGCAGTGAGATAATTTCGACAAAAACAGCGATTTATAAATTAACAATTTTATATTCTGGGGCAAGATGTGGCGATATTTGTACAAAACCCCTACAGTTTTTGAAAGTTTATTTAATGTTTAATTTACTTGGGGGAACTGTCCACGTCATGTATTCTTCAAAAACGATGCCAGGACTTTTAGCTTCGCGCGATAGTGGTATATCTGATGACCCAATTTTTAAACTGCTGGTTATATTGAAGGCTTTATGTTGAGGGCAAAATAAAACTGCTTTCGTCTTTGCAGCATTTAAGGTTAATGAGTTAGCGACACTCCAAGCGTGAAGTTCATTAAATACCACGTTGCCTTTTTCTATGAGGCTAGACGAATCACACACTGTTATGAAAATACTTGCATCGTCTGCGTATATAATAAATCTTGTGTTACTGTCTATGTTTACTATATCGTTCACATATATGTTGAAGAGTAATGGGCCCAAGATACTGCCCTGAGGCACACCAGCATGAATTGGTTTTACTTCCGATAGAAAACCGTTAACAGTAGTTTGCTGCCGACGATGATCAAAATACGGCGTGAGAAGTGTTAGGAAAGTGCCTCTAAAGCCATAATGTTCCAGTTTCTAAAGTAAGGACTGGTTATTAATTGAGCCAAATGCTTTAGAGTAATCAAGGAATAGGCCTAGTGTACATAGTCGATTTTCAAAGGACTGCAAAATGTGTTCTTTTTGGCTGAGAAGGGTCGTTTCAGTTGAGCAACCTCTCCTAAAACGGTACTGACATGGCGTGATATTGCTGTGCTTTATTGAAAAGCTGGGCATGCGTTCATATATCAACTTTTCAATGCATTTTCAAAACACGGGAACAATTGAAATTGGCCTGTAATTAGACAAGCCGTTGATATCACCGCCATTGAAAATCACTGATACTTTTGATGTATGAAGTCCTTTGGGTAAAGTGCCGATGGAAAACATAAGGTTGACTACATGCTCTAATATAGCTGCGATTGTATTGATGGCATATTTTACAGGTTGTATCTGGAAGTCATCAGCATCTGTACACATACCATTCCGCAGGGACATGACGGAACTTACAATTTCGTGCACCGTAGTGGGAAACAAAAATGCACTATCCATTATTCGTGTTGTTAAGTACCCAAGACATTTGGGATCGTGCTTACGCTTAGCTAATGATGTGAAGTACTCGTTAAAGGAATCCGCTAATCGGGTATATGTTATTGTCTCGCCACTATTGGTGACGGATAAAATTGTTTCCTCTTTGGGGTCGCCTTGCAGTACGGAATTTAGTCGTTTCCGGACTAGTGGTGTCTCCTACACACTTCGGGAGAAAAAAAGATTGGTCATGTATATCCATCTTGCTTCTCGAAGCTGTTTGTTTAGATCGTGTCGGAAACGCTTAAGAACATGCAAGTCAGTCGGGTGTCTTGTTTTCACGAAACGCTGGTAGAGCTTATCTTTTTCTTTCATACTCTGCAAGTGTTCCTATGTGACCCAAGACTTACGGGCTTTCCGACCTCGTTTTCTTAACTTACATGGAAAAATTTGGTCGTACACCGCCTTAAAGACTCTTATGAACTCTGTATAGGATTCTGTATAGAATTCGTAGCAGGGGGCGGCAGAAAATTAGGTGGGCGGATGAGATTAGGAAGGTTGCAGGGACAACATGGCCACAATTAGTGCATGACCGGGGTAGTTGGAGAAGTACGGGAAAGGCCTTTGCCCTGCAGTGGCCTTAACTAGGATGATGATGATGATGATGATGATGATGATGATGATGATGATGATGATGGGAGGAGGATTGTTCTGGTTCAGTAGAATTTATGACTTAGCTCCGATCAGCCAGAAGGAGATTACACCAAAATGATTCCACTGTACAAGAATTTATCTTTCTGTAAGTTTTGGCAAGCCGGGGTTTATTGTGTTGGATGGTTTAGCGTAATGCGTTCAAAAAAAATGGCGAAGTGAACGCTCATGTGAGAGCTGATGACGCCTGCACTTAGATGCTCGGAGGTAATAGTGGTATTAAAGACGTCAAGTAGAGTCGATGAAGTTGGTTACATTCCCGTCGGTAAGCTAATTGCGTTGATGTAGTTGTTCGCATGCAAGATTCTACAACATTCGTTATGATTTGATGATTGTTGCAAGCAGTCGACGTTCATGTCACCTCCAAGGATCACAGTGTCGTCCATATAGTTAAAATAGCTTAGGAAGGTTTTCAGAAATGCAAGGAAATTGGAAACATTTGGGTTGGGTGGACGATACATTACGCTGTACACTCTAACACCGTTTTTGATGGCGATTATTTCGAAGTCAGGGGTAATTTTCGAAAATGCCTCTACAATAACACAGCTAATGTTACATATAACTAGCATCATAACTTCACCCCCATTTTTATAGCCGCGGTTTAAAAAGTAAGAAGTATATCCTGGAACTTGCAACATTTCTGCAGCATATCGATACCATGTCTCAGTCAGCATCACAACATCAAACTGAAAAGCACTACGCAAAAATAACCATTGTATTTCTTCCTCTTTATTTCTAGCGCACTGGGTAATAATGTGAAGCAGAGAAGATAATATTTCTTGTTTCGCGACAACGTACGCAATTCTCAAAACGATAAAAGGTGGTTTTCCATGTTGTCTAAATGAAAGGCGTACACGTGTGTAACTTACTCTACCTTAGCAAGGTCGCTGAGCTATGTGACACGAAGAACACGTGACGACTCAGTTTTCCTCACGAATATTTTGTCCTCTTTTGTCCAGCAGAAACACCAGCTCTTCTTGTTTTTCTTTTCTTTTTTGCTGCTGTCTTTCCAAGCAGCATTTTCAATGCAGGACAAAGGTGCTCGTTTATGTATATCGGCTGGGAATTTTGCTGTCTGATGTCAGCGGGGGTAATGCGCTTTTTTCGTGCTTTTTCAAGCAGGGCATTCCGTTTACAACGGCTACGAAATTGGACAACAATAATCGGTCGCGAGGCATCCCGAGTTGGTACACGATGATGGAAAGAAGAATGATGGGTGTAACGTTAAGGGATAAGAAAAGAGCAGCATGGGTGAGGGAACAAACGCGGGTAACTGAAATCTTAGTTGAAATCAAGAAGAAGAAATGGTCATGGGCCGGACATGTAATGAGGAGGAAAGATAACCGATGGTCATTAAGGGTTACGGACTGGATTCCAAGGGAAGGGAAGCGTAGCAGGGGGCGGCAGAAAGTTAGGTGGGCGGATGAGTTTAAGAAGTTTGCAGGGACGACATGGCCACAATTAGTACATGACCGGGGTAGTTGGAAAAGTATGGGAGAGGCCTTTGCCCTGCAGTGGGCGTAACCAGGCTGATGATGATGATGATGGCATATCTCAATGTCGCTCTCTGAAATTGGTTCGTTCATTGTATCCCCAACAGCCCTAAGTATGCTGTCGAGGTTTTCGTTCGTTGCTGTAGGAATACCCTTATTCTCAATGTTCCTGTTTCTAGAGTATTGCTCCAGTTGAGCGATTCTCAGTTCATTTTCGGACAGCTTATCCTTCAAGATGGCCTATTCACCCGAGAGGGAGCTGTTTTCGGCCCTCAATTTAGTATTTTCTGTTTCAATTTCTTTCAGTCGGTTTGTGATATCTTCAAAGGTTTTGTTCATGAAATCAAGAGAAGCCTTGACTTTGCGGAGCTCCTTCCGCAGTTCCCTCTCGAGCGACTGGCACATTTCAGATAGGTCATGCTTTAGGTCCTTTACAAGTTTGTTTTCTTCTGAGTGCGACAATTCCAATGCAAACGGAAGGACAACACACTTCAGTGGCAGCAGTAGCAGCAGCAATGAAAATTATATATGCTAATAAATCGCGGTTACAAAGAAAATGCAAACCTGCAATCAGTAGAAGGACGAACGTGAGCGACGCGGTAAGTTAGCGCCGCTGCTGCCAAGCGAAGGATGCCGGCCTCTTCTTCCTGTTAATATAGTGATGTTCCCTGGTGGCACAGTCGCTTCTCAGAATGACGTCACAGATCACCGTTATCAATAACCAGAAAAAAAAATGAATAATTGTTGCACCAAGGCGAATTTCTTCACGGGCGTATTGGCGATGTTAGTATCTGCAATCAGTAGAAGGACGAACGTGAGCGACGCTGTGTGTTAGCTGCCGGTGCTGCCAACCACTGTCATTGACAAAGGTGCCGTCAGCAAACAGCACAGTAGCACTTGCAGCACTATATACATCTGTTCAGGCTACAGCCACTTGTCCAATTCTGTTGCGCTTATAAAGGGCAACAGTGCCTAAAGCCAGGTAAAAGTTGTAATGTCATATGCGGGTCCATGGCACATAGGCGTGGTTGGTGAACTCCAATGTGTTCTATTTTTTTAGAGTAGTAATATGGGCAAGACCACTGAGCAGCCGCGTTGCATCCGTTCTCGACAATGTTATTCAGGTGCTTCCACATTCATAATGTGCCTCACGGGCAGCTTTGTCGGCACTGTCATTGGCAGTAATGTTGCAGTGCCCAGGTAGCCACTGAAATAAAATGTCGTCGCCTCTGTCCACCACTTGATGGTAGCGTAATCATACGTCTGGTACCGATTCTTCCCGTGGGCTGCTGCGCAGAGCTGATAAGATTGATTGCAAGGCTGCCTTTCTTTTTTTATTCAAGTACCCTAACGGCCCACACGGGCATTACAAAGGGGTGTTACAATAAATCAGTGATAGATACAGTATGCGCATTTAAACAGAAAATGCATGCTAAAATAAAGTAACACAAGCGGAAAAACGGGAAGGAATAGAGTAAGAGCAATACAACGACACATCCCATACATTGAAGATAATTATAGCATTAATATGGGTGCTACACGAGATCAATGTAACTTGATCACTTCGTACAAGGAAAATGCTTGCTAGAAAGCTGCACATACTAGCGGACACTGCATGAAACAATGAGATAGCATAACCAGAGAAAATTTTAAGCAGCACAATGAACTCGGTGCTAACCTAGAACAAAGCCATTTTCGCAAGGAACATCAAAATATGGTGAGGGAAAAAAGGTATAATAAGAAAAAGTGCGCAATTGCATAGTGATGTCTATAACGAATGAGCAAAAGAATCCGACGTGAGCACGTTAAAATAGTGTTTTAGTTTTGCTCGGAAATCATCATGAGTTAGAGCTGATGCAATTTCTTTGGCAACATATTCCAGTGATATATCGCGAGAAAGAGGGGCGAGTCACTCAAGAACTTAGTGCGCGCAAGAACGGGCTGCACTTGTAAGGTATGATCAAGGCGCGGGAGTCACAGAAGATAGCCGAGTGATTTGGTTATTGTTGGTGCACATATATAACTGCACTATGGAGGCCGTCAAGTTCGGTGGTGTAATTCTGAAAATTCTTTCTAAGTGGATAGCCTTGCGAGCTTACCGACTACAATTCGTAAACTGCAACATGTACGTAATTATTTAAAAAGTTGAGTAGTGATTTTTTTTAATGAGTCGATTATGCATCTCGATTTATCGTGAAAGTAAAGTGATCCTCCCTGAGTAATCCAACTCAATGACTAGAATTATTACGGGTACCACAGGTGATTACAAAGACTTCTGTAGGGTCTAGGAAAAGAAACCTAGTCTAGATGGATGTCTGCGCCCGTCCGGTGTACGTCTCTCTCTTCGCCCATACTTTTGTGCGATGCGTGGCCTACACTTACATAATGAGCCACCTAGCCAAAAGAAAACTTTATTGTAAAGCATCTGGTTGAAGTGCTGAAACTGTTGAAGCTCCTAGACAATCGTCCGGCAACTTGTTCGAAAGAAACATCTTCGTTGAAACTTGGGCTGTGATTCTGCAAGATCGCAAAAGTCTGCTGCATTTTGTTTCCATTTCGTGAACGTAAATCTGCTCCACAGCCCAACCGTGTCAATTAAGTGTGCCTACCTTACTTCATTTAACGAACGTAAATTTCTGATGCCTCCGTCTATGGCTGTGGCCATAACGAGTTTGTTCATACGTGCCTTAAGAAAAATGAGAACAGTCAACCAAGGACACAGAAAAAGCTTTCAAACAACATGAAGTTCTGTTTTGCGAATAACAGGCTCTACAATTTCCGAATATGCCGTGTCTCTGGTGAAGATTAGATAGAGGCGGGAGAAGATTATCTTAACTGCCACGCACAACTGAAGCCTGTTCGCAAGCTTGCGAAACATCGCCTGGGCTCAGCCAAGCTCAGATTACTCTGGCAGGAGGCGACTGCGATTTCTTCGATTGCTTTCTATTATTTTATCGTTACTTCGCAAGGGCATTATTCTAGAAATGAAGCTTGGCAGGGTACCATTATTCACGACTACAAAGCGCAAATTGTCACGCGTTCGTCAATAATTGTCGCTAGCAATCGACGTTGCCAGAGGCCGTACACGCGCTGATGAGGTACGAGACCAGGTTCCGAGAGAAAAACCCACAGGGCACTGTCAAAGAAATACCCGTCCATCATTGTCTCTTACATCGTGCAGAGCCGTGGCAACCCACTCTTCGCGAACAGTTCTGCGACCTTATTAGGATTTATTGCGCTGACTCCACGCTAGCCCTGTTGTTCTGGAGTTGCACTAGCGCGCTCGAGGCTGCGAGTGCGAAAATGAGGCGTGGCTGCATTTACATTGAGGCTAAATGCAAAACCACTCGCGCCATTACGTTTAGGGCCCCGTTAGAGAACACCACCTCGTCAAAATTAATCTGTACTCCCCTACTATAGCACGGCCAATAACCACATTGTGGAATTGTGGCACGTAAAGCCGCAATATGCAGGGTGTTTCAGCTAACTTTAGCCAGAGTTTCAAAACATGCCGATGCACTCTAATTCGACGCGACCAAATGCGTGTTGCTCACTTTTGTATGTAGTGGGTCACGCTATTTTTGTATTTTGCTTAATTAGATAATTAGTGAAGATTAATTAACCAACTTCTTAAGCAAAGAAACTAGGAAAAAAATTACCATTAGAAATTTGTAGAGCGCTTTGCAAAACGTCCCAATGAACACTTTATAACTTTCTATCTATTAAGTATTAGTGTTTTTCAGCTTACAGAAGTACCGGGCGACGAGCCCGGTACTTTCCACCAACGAACGGCATGCGCGTTATCAGCATGACATAGCATTCCCGACAGGAAAGTAACGAGCGCAGCGTTTTCAAGAAAGGAAATGCGGGCAAGACAGATGACGATTATCGTTTTGTGGCAAATATACACTCAAAAGGGTGTAAACGTTTCTTAGAGTGTAAGGGCGCAGTCAACGGCGACGTTGGGTATATTAGCGAACGCGGCTGACCATAACAACCATGGCCTTACAAATAAAAAGTTTCTGGATTTGTCCCTGTCTTGTTATTGTATTCCTTTGCTCGCGTTGTTGAGATCTTCGTTATAAATCCAGGATGTCTTAGCAACCAACATTCACAGAGGGCAGCATAGAGGAAGAGCAGGGGCAGAATAAATGTAAGCCAATGTTTCAGAACAAGGATAGTGCAAATCTCCGTTAAGGCGAACTCTAATATGGCGTGAAAATGTGTTCTTTATATGAGAAAATTCGCATTAACAGAAGTGAACCACAGAACTTAAACATCTGATTTTTATGGCATGAACAAAGCAACCACGACAAAACGTTACAGAGGAAATAACATTCAAACCGAAACGCAACCGTAAGAAGAAGCATTTATTTTATTCGAATGATAGAACAGTGTATTTATGCATTCTCAAGGTGTTGAGCAGTTTCATGCTTGCTCGCGCTTTACTAATCAGTGGATTGTAACCGAATATCGCATGTCAGGTAGATTGCGCAAAGCAATTTTGGTACTCATATTGGTGGAAAAACTATGCACCGAAATATGCAGAGAATTATAAGCTACCTAATGTGAGAAGAGGCTTCATGTGGCTGTTAGGCAGCGTCTCGTAATTAATAGACTGCAAAGGCAAATCGAAGACTTTCATTGTTTTTCTCTTGTAAGTCCTGCGGGTTTCCATGTCATTGTCGACACTGGAGCAGATGTTTATTACCAGAGAAAGATTAGCTGATTCTCGCGTAGCCAGCAGGTTGACCTCCTCCAAATCTGCCGATCTGGGCTTCTTTCTTAGCGTCGCAGTAGGCGTTAGTAGTGGCCGACAAACTTCGGCATAACCAGATTAGCGGTTCGTGTTAACCAATAATTTTCTTGTGAGTTTACAACAATAAAGCCACATGTGGGCACATTGTTCATCATATTAGCGAATTCGGCTTAGCCGAGTTAACCTTAACGGGAATATACTGGAGTTTGGAGCCCTGTATTTCTTTCCATGATGACTTATGCGCATGATGGCATTCTCTCTATGATGGCAGACATTTTAATTGACGTGTTAAGTACTAATATCCCTGCGATAGCACTGATTTCATCTATACGAAACTAATCTCTCTCTCTCTCTCTCTCACTCCTGCATCATCTCTGCGATGTCTTGCGAAATCCGGCCTTGCGTTCCTTACGATCAATCGGATAACTGATATTCCCGCCACAATTTTTTCCTTGCGGTCAGCCCAAAACCGCGATGAGGGTTTTTAATCAAGATTTAACGAGGTTTCATTATCGGCAATTCTTCTCGAAAAATCTTATTCCTCCTTGACGTTATGGCACCGCTGCTTCTCAATTTTAATAGGACTCTTTTAAAATGGTATCTTTCTTTAGATCTAGCCCCCGCATCGTTATTTGTGTGTTTCGGGCCGTTTATCTTAGGTTGAGGCTGATATGAACATGTGCAAACACACACACACACACACACACACACACACACACACACACGCACGCACACAAATATGCGCACATCTGTATTTACATTTACAAGGTAGATAAAACTTACGGAACGCGTTTCTTACCAATATATGCCGCTCGTCTTTCATTGTAGTGTGGCGCTGTAGCGTGTTTCTGTAATGTTCAGACCGTCGCGTCATGTGATTCAACATATTTTTATGCGGAATAAAATTGCCATTAAGTCTGCAAGGGTCACCATATCCAGTCAACCACTGATATCCTATCACCATTCCGGTATGATCCGTTCGACCACGTCTCGACATAATATCTAAGGCGTGTCCTACTATCCTATACTCTACAAATATCACGTAGCCGATGTTTTATTGACGTTCATAGTATTTTTAAGCATGAAATGCTTTCAGCTCCCGTTGTCAACGACGTTCAAGTGACCTTGAGCCAAAAACCAGAGCCGTTATCCAGGCACTCAGACGAGGACATCCGGGCAACCAGTCAAGACCGCACGCATTACACATGCTAGTTACTTCCCAAACAAGCTACGAAAAATGTTGCTTCCCAGTTCTTCCAAATGTATGTCCACACTATCACTCAAGTTGTAACTTCTAGTGCGCTGAAGTTTTATTTGTCATTTACAATAAGGGGAGTGGGGGAGGGCGACGTTGACAAGGCAGATACTGGGCACTATACGGCTGATTGTCCTCTTTTTGCCTCTAAGACAGAGTTGGCTGTGCTCTTTTCAACGTCAGCGGTTCCTGAGCTCCACGGCACGTCCAGCGCGCCGGCACCGTCCCAGTCAGTAGCGCCCGATGCACCGCGGATGGCTGTTTGACCGAGACGAGACTTGCAATGAGGTTCTGTCTGTGACAGGAAACCATTGCGTGCATATGGACCCTGTGCACAGTATGGCGTGGTGCGGTGTGGTGTGGTCGGGTCTGTCGTTACGAACATGCACTACACAAATTTTAAGTTCGTGGCTTGTATAATCTCCAACCAGTCTGCCTTGCCGGTAGCCGTTTCATGCTTACATCTACTCTCGACTACGGGAAAGCCAGCATTTTACAATTAGACTCTTTGTGAGCCTTACACACTGTCAACATACAGATGTAGGAGATACGGCATATCGGGTGTCTCCATTTTAGGTTTTCTTGAAGTCTTTTTCAACATGCCATTTCGGTTGGGGGTGGAGGGGGGAAATTAATGTTTTGTAGTTAAAGCCTTATGCGACGTGATCTTTGAAAACGCTACCCGAGCTTTATTTGCGCGTGAAATGCCATTCACATTGAGTGGTGTACCGAAATATTGCAGAAGTAAGAGGTAGAGCCATGCTAAAGCTCCGGTTAAAGAGTGAAGGCTGGCAGGAAATTTTCAGAAAATTTTTGTTGCGAAAGCTGCCAGGCCACGGCTATGGCACGTTGTGCGGCTGATCACATGACGCCTAATACATGTTGTAACAACGCGATAAAAAGTACCTGTTTTTTTTTTTCGGGCCACACGTGAATAGTTACTCAGCCCCGTAGGCCTTCTAGTTTCCCTACGACAGAAACATGTATTCTCATTTGTTCAAGTTATAGCTGGAAACTACCATGTCTGCGTCTTCTATGTATTCGTCTACTCTGCCTATTTTCTGATGCAATTTCATTTTAAAGCTTTATTATTTTAATATGCTCAATGTGCCACGTGGGAGGTCCAAGAGACTGAGCTCGCTGCGCTTCCTCGTCGCCGGCGTGTGCAATGTGCGCACTCGACGTAGGTGATCTTCCTGTGTGGGCGTTCTGCCACACAGGGTCTTCTTAAGCATCATACTCAATGCGTCCTTGATAGTAGATCTGCTGTGGCACCTGCAAGCATGGCTTGCTTGCGTGACCTCAAAAACGTCAACTAGATGTTCTATAGACTTCTGCTGCCTAAAGAGAACATCTATTAAAGGTCAAATATGTCCAGCTGCGACGTCCTTACAGCTCTACAACAACGTGATGTGGATGACACTTAGATTGTGCATTGCATGTATTTGTAATGTTGTTTTGATAAATCAGCATATCTATAGGATGTGCCCAATGTATAGAACATCATATTCCATGGATATCTCTGCAACATAAATGGTTATCTGGGTAGTGGCTGATGGCACACGTTCGTTAGTGAAACCTGCAGCACTTCTCTTGACCTAATGCACCATTTTTCCATGCTCACTCACGAAAGCTTCATTTTTACAAATTACCCCAGTGCGTGTGATCTGCATAAATTTGTTTGCTTTTTATTGATCTTGCGCTGCATGCGACTAATTCGAGAGCACATTGCTCACTTGACAAAGTAACCTCGCCGAAAAGTTGCGGAAAAGGCCGCTGCTACATTATGAGCCTGCGAAGAATGAATGTTATCACGGGAACATCGTTATTCACGAATCTTCTATGCACGTGGAAATAGTGCCTTCTCAGAATGGTCTTTCTTAGAGAGACAAAAAGTTCGCATAACGCGGTATCGCGGTATGCAACTGAAGAACAAGAGAACCTTTCATGTATTCGCTGTGCTACATCGCTTCATTCCGTTGTTGGTGCTGACAGCATCAGGGCTCCTTAATGCATTTTTAAGCGTGTGTAATATATTGCGTAATATCTCGTGTGTAATATATTGCGTTAGTCGCGAGTAGCGCTTGTCCCGTGTGTCAGTGTCGTCTTTCTCCTGTCAAGATTCCGGACTTACCACTATTCATTTATAACTATGAAGCAACTAGCCCAGCAACAAATTTTATTGGCACCAGTAACACTTTTCTACTTTCTACCAATTACAGACAATGGTAGTGATGATTCCGTGTACTACAAAGCACATGCTCTCTTAAATTATGTTGCTCTCTGCACTCATTTGTGTACAGCACTCTAGATATGCGCAAAGAATGATGATTCTGGATTGCTTTGGCACAGTATCGCTAATTTGTAATATATGCAATATGCACGGTACTTATCGAGCCAGTTGAATGGCTGCAAAGCGTGTGTAAGTTGGGGCACAAAGCTGCGAAATATGTTTTCAGCTATACCTGCTTCATCTTTGCAGTTGAGCAGCTTGCTTTGTGCTAGGTACCTTGCTTTTGACGCACGAAATCATTATAGTGGCGCTTATTGTGATTAAATTCTAATTAGAGCACCCTTACGTCAATAGAGTGGGCGATACAATGACGAACACTGTGTGATTGTGCATTGTAAAGTAAACGGAGAACGTTTTTAACCTGTGCTCAACGACAGAGTGTTTCTGTGGTTGCCATCTGCCACGGACGTAAATGTTCAAGAATGACCAGCGCAAGATTACAGAGAAAGAGATAAACTTCGTTTGATCATCACACATGAGAACGATTGAATTATTCCCTTGGATATCGTTCAGTTTGTTTGTAGCAAACTTGTCCACGGCCTCTCTCCAAACGCTAAATATTCAAGGAATAAATCATGACAAAAGGCATTACCAGAAAGAAGCATCTTTCGTAAACGTGCGTGAGCGTCAGTTCAATCAATATGGAACAACGCAGCACCAAAATAACATGTTCCAGTGATTACACGCGCGTCACTGACTATATTAGGAAAAGAAAGTCAAGGCAGCCAATAGCGCTACAACTAGACAAATCATACCAAGTCTGTTTCCTAAAATGAATGATAAATGCGAAGTAACGCTGCCAAACACAAAGATTTGAGACGCTCAAGCGAGCCTATTTTGCGAAAGAAACACAAACGCAAACAGCACGCTCTAAATTTTCAGCTAATGGACACGAATTGCCGAAACATCACCAATACAATCGTATGATTAAAATTAATAAAACGTCCGCATAGTTACCCTAAAAGCGCGGCCAAAGACTTGCCAAGTGATCGCGTCAAACTGCGCCACATTTTATCTTTCTTTTTCGCACAAATACTTTGGGACAAACTTGGACGCTCGTTTTGCAATCTCTGTGGTCTCTGGTTTTGCAGGAATGCTAGGATCAAGTTTCTTTCTTGCTATATCTGCCTGCTTACCTGGCTACTTAAGTATGTTGTGCTACTTTTATTTCAGATTGCATCACCCTAACTTCCCTTTGAAATAGAGTGCGAGAATGAAGCGCAGCGTAGCATGCACGTCACCAGACGTACTGCGCCGGGCAGCAAGGCTTACCTTTCATTGTACGGTTCCAATGAAATTAGATGCAGACCAGAGCGCAGGTGAACGCGCGGCATCTGTTTTATTGCCAGCGAGCACTTTGACGATGGCTATATCTGTGGGGCAATCGTATACTGAAGACCCGCAGTTCGGCGATGCCGTACTTTACCGCACTTCTCCCCCGCGGTTTGCAGCGCGTGCAAAAGAGAAAAAAACTCCGCAAGGGAAGACAAATGGAGCCGACGCGGAGATGTTGCCCAGAGATAGCGGTCCACGGCATCGCAGGCAGGTAATTCACGGAAGCTGCGTCCTGCGCTTTCACTAAGATGTTATAGGAGCGGCATGTTAGGAGAGCAACGCGAGCGCGCGGGTGCAAACGCGCAACTCCCGCTGGCTCTTTTTGCCGCTGCTCTTTCTGAATCGTGTGAAGTCTGGGAAGCTGTTCGTGCTTTGTTCAGCTCTGTGCTCTGGACTTGCCGCCCGTTCACCGAGAAAGCGCTGACCGTAGCGGGAAAAGTGCGAAAAGTGCTGCAAATTTTCCCGTGTAGAGTTGGCGCTGCGCGTAGGGCGCTCGTATTTCATCCGCAGCCCTTGGGGCTGCCGGCAGTTTCGCACGGCCCACGTCCGCTGGCTACTCGCATGGTGTAGGCTGGGCTGTGCACATATGTCTTCATTTCGGCGTTCGCGCTTTATTATTTTTTTTTGTCGCTTTTAGCTCCGCTCAATTCTTTTATCATTCCATCGTAACACATTCTTTTGCATTAGTTCTTGCTTTCACTTCTGGACTCCAGGCCCGGCTAGTTTGACCTTCTCTCACTTTTTCGCATTTTTTGTGTAACCTCAGATATCGTTGGCCCTTTCTTCTACGTCGGAGTTACCACGACCTTCCTCTCATATTTCCATAACTTGAGCACCGAGGGCGCTTTGAATATGCGAGGGAATGTACGATGAACTGAATAGCAACTCGTTTTCTTTTCTTTCGGATGGGGGGGGGGGGGGGCGGAAATTAAGTAGGAGGAGGAAGTTGAGCCTACAGCCGTGCTCGATTCCCCCAAAACCTTTCCTTCAACTATAGAAAGCGCCCTACTAGAACAAAACCTTTCATTTACAAGAAAAACTGTTTTGAAAGCTTATGTTGCGTTAATAATATTCCTGTACAAACTTTTCATCCTTGCGGTTAATCGCTGAGATTGCGTTGCGTAGAGAAAAATTACTATTGAACCTGACACCACTAACAATCAAGAAGACTTAACACATCTTCAAAGCTGGTTTACGAAATGATATATGAATATAAATGTAGAAAAACGAAAACATCTTTAGCAATAAACAGGAAAACGAGACGAATTCAATGCAGCTACGGCCTGGATAAGGTAATAAAACGTGATGACCGCGAAATCACAACAAGTTTAATTCTCCTATTTTTCGTGGTAGTTGTGCCTTATTTTCACTTAGCGTAGTCAAAGCCTCGACAGTCGCTGCGCGGTTGAGACACCGTGCTGTTGTCAAAACGTTCAGAAATCCTGGTCTCGAAGAGACGCAGATGGACACCGTATAGTAATTAATTAATCAAGTTATTATTAATAATTAGTACTTCAAGGCCTGGAGGCATTGCAGAGGAGAGAGGTATATGGTAACAGAGTAAATTACATCGAAAACAAAACTGATACAAAATGTAAGTACCTTATTATGCAATGATAGCTAGTAGGGTCTGTAGAGAAAAGTTGAAATACAACGGCGAAATACGGTGAAAACTTATTATGGCATAGTGTTGGCTAGAAGTTTGTGGAAACTAACAGGGTCTTTAGCCCAGGCGATTCATTCGGGAAGGCCATTCCATTCCTTAGAAGTACGCGGCATGAAGGAGTCGATTTATGTTTTTGTCCAGCGCGACGCAGTACCGACCACGTTGACATGGTTGATGTGTGAAAACGCGTACGATGTCGGGCGCATTAGGTGAGAACGTAGCTGTGGAATATGATAATATATTTTGCGAAACAAGCACGGCCGAGAATGCTTGTGGCGAGAAGCAATTGGAGGGAGTTTGAGTGTTTTTCAATTCAGTGATGCAAGCTGTGCGTTGATAGTTGGTAGTGATAAACCTAGCGGCTTTATTCTGGGCAAGTTCAAGTGCAGTGATGAGATCGTTAAAAGAAGCAGCCATCACATATGGAAGAGGCGTATTCAAGTTTTGTTCTGACTAGTGTTTTGTGTAGAGAAGTATGTGGAGGAAGGAAGGAACAGATGACTAGTTTCGACGAAAGTAACCTAGCATGCAGTTAGCATTGTTAATTATGACGCTGCTGTGTAGGCTTCAGTTTTGTGTTGATATTACGTTCACGCCCAGATAACGGTAAGAAGCAACAGACTACAAGGTAATATTATTGAGGAAATAGCAGGGGGAGGTGGAGGGTGTTTGAGTTACAAGTATAACTTCGCGTTTGTTAGGATTTAGTTGCATAACTCTTCTGTCACAGCAGTTACGTATGGTGTCAAGGTCAGTTTGAAGGGAATTAATGTCGGTATCATTGGCAATTTCACAAAAAATGGCGCAGTTATCAGCAAATAAGAGAAAGTTAGGAGAAACACAGTCAGGCAGCTCGTTAATATATATTAGTAACAGCAGGGTACGTCAAACGCACCCTTGTGGAACCCCAGAATGAACATGTTTAGCAGACGACCTATGATCATTGCACTCAAGAAAGTGAAGACGGTTAATCAAGAAATACTCAAGCCAGTAAAGAAGATCTGGATCTATATTAATTTTGCTTAACTTTAAAACATAACTTTGTGAGAGATTTTATCGAATGCCTTCGAGTAAACCAGAAAAAGTACAATGGGTATTGTATTTTTTCAAACAGTGTAGTTTATGGATGAAGCAGACCAGCTGGTCTTCACAAGAGAGTGATTCACGAAGGCATTGTTGGGAAAACAATGAGATGGCTTCAAGAAACGAGGTAGGATGAGAAGACAGAATATGTTCATGTATTTTGCTGGGAAGGTGGTTAGGGAGACGGGGCGATAATTCCTAGGCGAATTCTTATTGCCCCACATGTGGTGTAGTAATATGTTACGAGAGACTATATTCCTAAGAGCACTCAAGCTCGGTACGACCGAGTCCACAAGGAGTCAAGAAAAGTGAAGTCATAGCTTGTTGCTGCGATACACAAGACGGTAGCAGAAACCTACCAAGATAATCAGAGTCAAGACCAACTGTTGTTCAATCTATTGAAGATATGTTTTTTAGGAGGGGAGGGGAGGGGGGGCGCTCGAGTGCCTTTCAGCAAGAGCAAGCGCTCCGTTATACGCGCAATTCTAATGGAAAAAAATATAAATAAATGAATCGTCGCTTCAACCCGCAAGAAATCACTGCTATATTTAATTTGACGATACCTAAATGTAAACGGTGGTAAGAGAACGCTTTTTTATGTTACATAAACACACATTCATTCCAAGAGCAATTAGCGGGGGTTAAAGAAAACGCTTATAAAGAAAATGCTTTTAATCATGCTAATTGAGGATGTTAGTGATCAGGGCAGGAACATCCTTTGGAACAGTGTTTATTGGTTTACATCCAACCACATTAAGGACCCGCCACAGCTTCACAGCAAGCGAAGGTAGTTGAAATTTAGTTGGTTTATTGTTTAAAGCAATAATCTTCATTGCCTTACGAGGTGGCATATTTTCGGTTGAAATTCAAGGTTTTATTACGGAACACAGAGGTGCACTAATTGGCACTATATTAGAGGACAATTTCATGCTACACAGTCGATTATCGGGAAAGGAAAATCGCTTAAACAGAATTTTAAGGTTAAAGCGAACAACAGGCTCTCAATTGGTTGGTTTTGTATTTATAAACAATATAAGAAACGTCTGTTAATTGGAACCGTAATGTTGGCTAACGGAACAAAGGAATCAAGATGTAAAGAAACATCTCTTTTTTTTTTTATCACTTGTCCTCAGTGAAGAAAGTCCTTCTTGTTGGACATGTAGTAGGCGTCACGCTTCCCGCGTTTTCCTTTCCGTGCAAAAACGCGGCTCAGTCTGGCTTACCTCTTTGGTGGTTGTCACAAATTTGTCTCGATCGGACATCGTCAAACGGCGCCAGTCCCACCACCGGTGCTTTCGCCAACGGTGGCGTCGAGCACCGATGCTGGGACCCATTTTGGCGAGCGAAATACTCGAACATAACCGCTGCGGAAAAAATGCCGATCTTATTCGTCTGTCGGAGCACGGCCGACTTATCCGCAACTTGCGAGAGGATGCCAATGTTGTGCGTGCATTAATCGTACTTTGCTCTACCCGTGTAGACAGCACGACGGTGGTCTACATGGAGACTGACAAGGTCGCATGCAAGGATATTTGAGCACAGCAATCATTTTGCTCCAACTTGGTGAATGATTAGGTCACACAAATTGTTCTGAACCCGTTATTTCGGACTTACATTTACTTCTATTTGTAGGGGCATCCTGCTCACTCCGATTTATCGGTAGGTGACTATTTTGGTTCCAAAATGAAGTTTTGAGCGCTAAACACCTTGCCGTTCTCAGATATTTTTTCCGACTTGCTACATTCAAATCTTTATACTTAGCAGTTATGACAACAGTTTCAACGTTGCATATTTATTTATTTATTTATTTATTTATTTATTTATTTACTTATTTATGTATTTATTTATTTATTGAAAATACCTTACAGGCCCCTTGACAGGGCATTGAGTAAGGGGGGTAATAAAAGTGCAAAGTAACTTGTCAGGGTACAAACATACGGCTCAAATTTGCAATTTAACACATGAAATGGAGAGAATGATAATGCGGTAGGATGGCAATTATAAGGTTGGGCAGGGAAGAGGAAACACGAAAAAAAACGTTAAAAAAATATTGGCTGGCATTATACATATGGCAAAACTGCACACAAGAACTACAAAGTATACCAATCACAATAACGGCAGTGAAAAGAAAAGAAACTACAACCAAAGATAGACAGCCAAATATGCGGATTCTAGGCGTAGGAACAGTTGGCAGAGTTTCAAAGGCGCACAACAGTAGGGCATGATAAGAACGCAGGAACTAATCGCATGCACAATAAAAACATTTATCAATATAAAAAATGTAGTGGGGCACAAAGTGGGATACTGAAAAAAAGCAACCACAGACAAACGCGTGCAGTGGTACAAAAAATGACGGATGTCTTTGGTCTTAAAGCTGTAAAAATAACAAATAACTAAATACATGGGTGGGATACAGGGCATGGCACAGGAAGTATAACAATATTGGAAAAACTAGTGGTAAATTCTTATTGCGAAAAGAAAGCGTGCAGAAGTTGACGGAAACTATCGTGGCATGGTTCGGATGCGATGCTTATATGACATATAAAGCGGCACCCCTGCGTATTTTCTCCGAAAACAGAACGCGTAAGTTAGTGGAAGACGTCTCTCCGGTCCCTTGAGGTCCCATTTAACGACATTGTGCCATATTTGGCGAGGCAACATGGCAGGACATGAAAACCGGGATTACGCACAAAGAAAACTTCCGTTCGAAATTCTCTTGAGCTTGATAAAAAAAAAGAAACACGGATGATAACGACACTCCCTAATGCGATATTTTGGGGCAGCCAAGTGCGCGTTCATATTTCGCGATATACTGAGGCAAAAAAATTTCAGATCGAAATCACCGCACCGACTGGCAGTGGGCCAGTGCCTTCAGTGACTTTGTAGAAGTAGGCGCAGTATGCGAACGCTAGCAGTATGCGGAGCCAGCTGTGGAAGAAGACGATGACGAACGCGCGAGCAGTGGCGCGAGCACGTTCGCGCGGTCACGCCGAGGGATGCCGGCGCTCAACCCAGGAACGGACGCCTGAGAGCTGCGCTCGAAAATAAACCACCATGTGTACTCAAGCAGGAGGTAAAAGAAAAACGACGGTGAGTCAATTTTCGCCTCCATCCGGCCGTAGCAAAAGCTGTCAGCCGCAAAGTTATAATATTGTGATTACTGGAGACGCTACAACTTGGTAACAGGTAACTTGGTTACAGCGCCTGTAACAGGTACTCAGAGTGTCATTTAAGGCAAATATAGCCGCCAATTCATCTCTTAGGCAAGAATAGGCGTAATTATTAAGAGCTTTCGTTTTCCATCTCAGGATTGGTTACGATTTTCTAAGAAACACAGCCCACTAAATCCTGGTTTTGTGAAATCCACTTTCGTTCTCGATAGAACAGGATGAAGTAGTTGAGCAGCGTAGGCTACAAGTGCTATTTCAAATTTAGTGTTGTTGGACACCATGTGAGGAGATTTGAAAGCAGCGATAAACAACTACCATCTCAAGATCTTTAGTTTTTGTGTAGCGTCAATGTTGAACTACGTATTGGTTTGTACGCAGAAAAGGAAGGCTTAAGAACCACTGAGGTTAGGCACACATGTTCATTCTTCGAATGTTCAATTATCCAACGGTCTCTCGAATTCCGAAACAGTCGTTGATTAGAAACTCTAACAGGGCTTTCAGTCGCTAAAACAAGGACTTTTTTCCGACGCAGATTGAAGCAATCAGCAACGGGTCCCTAAGGGATGGTGGTGAGTCCTTCCTGAATGTGCACAATGAGCCCCTCATTCAGGGTCAGAGGTGCGCCAGAACATTCAAATTTGAGGTCTGGCGTCGTGTCCTGTGCACATCTTGATCTCGTGCCACGCCATTTTTGCGCTAGATGCCGATGCCTGAAGTTATTCAAGTTTCTCACTTATGCCGGATAGAACCGCGAAGTTAGAGCACAAGAACGCTAAGTCAACTTCAACTGTGTCGTCGCGTCACTCATTTTGACGTAAACAGCAATTTTGGACATTGCCCCTGCAACCATCTGTCAAACTTCACCGCAGTGCAATAGCGTGATTCAGTGGGCCACATTTGAAAACAAATAATATTTGAAAAAGCCGCCGAATTTCAACAACTTTCAGTTAGCAACGTCGCGAGAGTACTCCCTTCTAACAACGGGCATATTTACGGCATTTATCCATAACTCCTGGTGCGCTGTAGCATTGTTTCAATCCTGAATGAAACTATGCCATGACGCAGCAAAGACGTGAACACATAACTTAATAAAAACCCGTACTCTGTCCAGGTTTTGAATTGAACGTTGTTAAAATACGGGTGCCCTTACATATATATATACATATGAATTTTCTGCCAATTAAGTCATGCTGGTGCACTCTGACGAAGTTCGCCACATGACCGAAGCGGCCATGTCCAAAATTCCTGGGCATGACCCTCCTCCCGGCGATGCTTTCGCCTTCGCCAAAGCTGTTAATAACAGATTCTACACCGGCATCATGTCCGTGGTAATAATCGGGTGCCTTCAGTTGTGTTCCCCAGCACGTGATTATATTGTGAACAAAATGAGGCTAGGGCAAAACGAAGGAACGGGCTCACAAATTTGTGGATAGATACTGAGGCCCTCGAAATATAACGTAGGCAACAATGGTGACGTAGGCATTTATTGGCACAATAGAAGTGCCAATAACATGTTCCCACGCCAATACTTGATACTTATATGTTAACTAGGGGCGGTAAAGACATAAAAGAAATTAGGCATTTTGCCTATAGTTCTAGACTCTAGTGAGTACTACTAATAATCTGTCGGATGGCATCAGTGACTATCAGGAAAGTAGCATGATCGCATAGGGTTTGCTATTTTATGTCGCCATTCAAATAATCTGCCACGGAATGACACACTAATAAAAGAAACGCGTGACGTTCGTCACCTCGCTCGTGTTGATCCGATCCTGATACCGAGGCCAAACACCTCATTGGTATGTCGAATGAGACAACTACCGCACCTGCTCTATCCCATTATTCCCCGACTGCTTCTTCAAAGTCAAATGACAAGCCCATACTACTCCACACCTTTTTATCGGTTAGTATAAGTTCACGTTGGTAATATTATTTTCCATCTGATCTTCACTTACGCACAGCAGTCTATCAGTGCGGCGAGCATCGTTTATCTTCAGTGCTTTCCTTTCTTGAAATCAGCGACTGACAAGGAACCACGCCCCAGTAGTTTACACGTAGTGGTAAGCGCAAAGATTGTTATTGTTAGGATAGAAAATTGTTCCGATGCTTGCGTGGCCACAGATTTCGATGTTTAGCGGCAAAATGCGTTATCCGCACTAAATTATCTGCCACATTGAAATGAAGTAAACCTGTGGTGCTCGTCGAACTTCGATTTAAACAGATCTTGCTAGACTGAGGTCGTGGCGCGCCGCGAGGAATCACTGATTTCGGGACACTGACTTTACGCGTATGCTGGTGGGTTGAGGTTGCGCAAGCTTCTTCCGCTTGAAGGTAAAAATATCAAGCATGCATTACATTATAAGCGTGTTATGTTCTGTTTGTTTCTTTTTACGCTGTGTTGTTTCATCTCTTAAGGGGTGACGGACGCCAAATGCCACGTCAGAGCATTTTCAGATATTCAGAACTTCATCTTAACAGCGCATTCTTAATATTCCCACTAGCTTAGTAAATGTGTTTTTAATTGTCCTTAACAAGCCTCACCTGAAATTAAAAAAGGAAAGGTGGCACTTTCAAGCTATTATGTCTTTCTGCGTCAATAAACAATAATCTGAAAAATAACGAATAAAATTATAATATTTAAACATCCTTAAATATTGTTAACAACTTGCGCTGTTTACTGAATTAAAGCAAGAGCTCTAACGTTGCAAACTGCTTCAAAATAAATTGTTCAGCATTCGCATCCCAATACGAGGGCAATTTGCCAATGTAGTATCTTTATTTATCAAGATACTCTCTAGCTCACCACTTGTTCATTTCGGTGCATTAGACATAGTACAACAACTTAGCAAATCTTGCAGCAAGATGTTTTGTAGCTACGAATATAATACTCCTTTTCTGAGAAAAAACAATGTTTCCCAAAAATCGCGTTGAAGTGTTCAGTTGTGACCCATCCAGCCTAAAACACACCTACGACATAATTTCAAGCATGATTTACCCGGGAATCTTTTGGAAAATTGTTCCTCGTAGTTGCTTATTTTAGCATTTTCTTTGGCTTGCATTTGCGCAATTGAGCGATAGACTAGCGATGATCGTGGGGCTGGTCGTCATGAGCATGGACTGACCACACTGTTATACTGGTTTTTGCAGCGACAGCGCCTTTCCTTCGAGGTTGGTGGGAAACGAGTTGGCATTGTCTTCTTAAAAGAAGACAAGGGTGCCTCGTTTCCTATCAGCACGTCAACACGACAACCCTGTTAGTATTCCGAACTCCCAAGAATTTTAATTACGAAAACTAAATCGCTGATGTAGAAATAAGCACACTGCCGCCAATGGTCGGCAGCGCTGGTTTCAGTGATTACTGCTAAGTCTGAAAGGCTAAAATTAGTTACGAAGCTACGTTGGCAATTGCGCAAACAAAAAAAAGATAAATTTTTGCACATTTCTAACCCTTCTGACGAAGAAGCTTTCTCAAATCGCTATAAAGTCAAGACGATTTTTATAGTCGAGAGGTAACCTTGCTGCCACTTTTGAAGTATTCCTCTCGCTCGCTTTGGCATGCCATTAGGAGGATACATTCATTGTGAAATAAAGTGCATTTCTGCGGTGAAATCGGCAAAACGCTTTTCGAAAGGATATTACCTGCGATCTCCTCATAGAGTATCAATAAAAAGTGGTTTTTTTCTCTTGGGGATTTTATTAATAATAGCTCTATTATACCAAGCTGCGACCAATAGGCCTCTGCCATAGCCAGTTTTCCCGACATGGCTATGGTTTATTGCGCAGTTTTCAATAAAGAATAAACACAAAATGAGGACATCATTGTGACTTTTCTTTAAGAACAACACCCTATGTCGTAAAGCGAGAACAAGGTAGAAGCGGGAGCCAGCGTTTCAACAAGGGGACTTGTCTTCTTCAAGGCGACATATGCTTTCCTCGGCATAGTATATATAGGTATGGTTATTCTAAAGGGGAGACGGGGTAAGGCGGGCGGGTGAGACAGCAACCGAAGGTGTGTTAGCGGCGAGGGTGTAGAATTCAGAATAAAGGAGTGCTATGTGCCGTGTGACAGCCGTGTGGCAGCCGTCGTGTCAACGGCCGTGCGCACAGCACCCCTCTGTTATCTGCTTCTCTGGAAGTTGTGGGCAATCCTCTCTCTGCAAGAGACAATAAAAGGAGCGGCTGAAAACGGTGCTCTTGAAGAATAAGTTACTGAAATGGAACGAATACATAAATAAAAAAAGGAAGATAGGAAAAAGCACACTAAGCAGCCAAATGAAAATAACAAAGTGTTCTTGCCTATAGCTTGAAATTTAGTATAGCGAAAATATTCTAAAGCTCCCTTTGAAACGTGTTTGCCTATTGGTTGCAATATCTTGAGCTTATGGGTGAGGTATGATTCTGTGTATTTTCTTTCTCGTTCAGAACGGAAATTTGACGGTAAGATGTAGAGTTTAGCTTCATCAAAGTTATCACCTGGTTGGTTGAAATGCTTGCCGACAGCTTTGGCGAAGCTTTTCAGCTGTGTCCGCGCGATGTGCCTTAAAAATAACGTTCTTTGATTGCCCCATTTCACCGATATATTGTTTCTTACAGGAGGAACATTGAAGCATATAAATCACATTCGAACTGGTACAAGTCAAGCTAATTTTCACTTCGTGTGTATAACTATTTCGGTGCTTTTAATTTTAATGTCACTTTCAAGGTTACGGCAGGCTTTGCACATGGCGCGACAACATGCTTTTATTACGGGGGAATGATGTTGGCTGACTTTAGCGTCAACTTACATGTCTAAAGTTTCTGATGCGGCGATAGGTAACCGTTGGTACATCCGGGAACGCTTTTCTCAGACGCTCGTTACTTGAAAATCTTACGTGACATTTTCGTAGCATGTTGCTTATGTTTGGGAGGTCATTAGAATATTTTTATAAAGGCTGGCGGTGTGTCAGATTCTCGTGTAAGCTGTTTCTTAGTTAATTCAGACTGCCTCTGCAATCTTGGTGCGTCGCCATAAGCTCTGTTGAGAGCAACTTGTGGATAGTTTCTGCTAGCGTTGCATTAAGGGCATTTAGGTGGTCGATATAATCGGGGTCTTCGCTGCAGATTCTTCTTATTCGTTTCGCTTGTCCGACAAAAATTTCTTGCTAGCAGTGTCGAGAGTGATGTCTGTTGTAGTCGAAATATTTCTGAATATCCGTAGACTTCCGGTAAAGTGTCGTTCTCAGTTTCCCATTTTCTATGTAGACCGTTTATTCGAGCAAGTTGATTTGACTAGGAGAGTGGTGAGCAGTAAATTTCATACTCGGGGGAAAGCTGTTGAAATGGCTAATTAAGTCGGTTCACGCACTTGTGCCGTGTTTCCATACTATAAATATGTTGTCAAAGTAACGCAGATAGGTGTGGAGTTTTAAGGAGCAGGAATTTAGCAGGTTTGCTTGAAGCTGTCCCATGAAAATGTTCGCATACGTGGGAGCGAATCATGTTCCCATGCTAGCGCCGAAACATTGGAGGTAATTAATGGAATATGTTTCGATATAGTTGAGCGTGAGAACTAACCTAATGAGTGACAGGTGAACTTCAGGAGCGTGCGCTTGGGGATTGACTGGGAGCAATTTTGATACACCTTCAATTCCTTAACTCATGGGTATGTTAATAAAGGCAAAATGAGACACCCACCCAAACGTAGCGAAATGCAACAAAGGAAACCCATACGGCCTCCTTGAAACAAAAGCCTCGCAGTTGAAGAAAGATTCGTCCTAGTCCGGGACTCGAACCTGGGACTCTCCGCCTTTCCGGGGCGGCCGCTCTACCATTTGAGCTAACCAGGCGGTTAGCAGATGGCAGGGCGAAGTCAAATTTGTCAACAACTCGAAGCAAAGGCCAGAGTTTGACGTTATGGTTCTGCGGCAACCCGCAAGATGGAGAGAAGTAATTAATGACGAAAAAATGAGGTATCCACCCAAACGTAGCGAAGTGCTACAAAGGAACCCGTATGGGTTTCCTTGGTAGCACTTCGCTATGCTTGGGTGTATGTCTCATTTTCCCTTTTTCAATATGTATGTATATACATTTGTATCTATATATGTATTTTTCCTGTATGTCTCATTTTCATTTTCCCACCACGTTTTTACAATTCCAATTCATGACTGCGAGCCAGAACACTATTGCTCTAGCTTAGTAATTTCCACCTGATTTCTGTGTGTAACACGGCGGAGCAACCATGGGCTGTGGCATGGATGTAAGTTGACGTCCCCGCGCCTCTGCTGGGGATGGCGACTTCAGTGGTGGCTGCGTCTAGGAAGCGAACAAGCCTCCAGAGCGACACTGACCGCGACTATACCATTGTCTACTCCCTCTGCAGCGAGGACTTCCCAGGTGACGACTTTCAGCTTTTGAGGCAACGCAATGCGAAACGAAGAAACAATAGAGCCTACCTGTCTTGAAGCACGTCGACAGTAGAATCAATTCGGAATGCTGCAGTCAGTACGATTCTATTTACACCAGAGCTCACTACCGGCAGTCTGGGACGACTCAATAGACAGTCTGTCTGGGTCCTCCTTCAAGCGCTGACACCAAATTAAGTCACGGATGTCAGTGTCAACACAAGAGAAGATGTCTTGGCTATTGGCGTCGTACACGAGACTGCGCTAAGTACTATGAGGAAACTTACGGAAGTTGGCGGCATGAAGGTCTGCTCGTATATTCCTCTGGACAGTGACACCACTACTGGTCTCATCAACGACGTGGACGCTTCCATCTCCAGCGCTTACTTGCCTATTCTAGTGAAGCTGTCCATTGATGCATTCGCCCTAACTCACGTGTCTCGCGCCGGCGCATCCCGCTGTCTGAAGGTAATTTTTCAAGGGCGAATCTTTTCCTTTACACTTCAAGGTGAGCCACTTTAGACTCCCCGCGCGACATGTATCCCAAGGCCACTCCAATGCCGCAATCGGATTAGGCTGGGGCACCTGAGCGTTGTGTGCGAGAACACGAGAGCGTGCTCGAGCAGCGCAGAGCCCCACGCTTGCGGACTCCTGTGTAGCCACGGTTCTCAAGCGCCCCAATTGCATTGGGTCACATGCATGCTACTGTAAAGGACTGCTGCAAAATGTAGAATGAAAGGGAGGTCTTGAAGCAGATGGCGTGACACCGTTCGCCTCGTCGGGGTGCTGTTGCGGTCTTTAGAAAGCGACACTCCCGACTCTATCGAACTTCAAAGAATGCAGATGCCTCCGCGAAGAGCGCGCCACATCCGACAACTCCTCCTCCTCTGTCCCCTAGGCAAGGCAGAGTCGAGTGTAACTCTGACGACAGGGTCGTGCCGCACGACACCAATACTGAATCGTGGCCCGCGCTACCAAAGCTACAGTAGCCGCAGTTATCACGCCCCGTTGCCCTTTCATTCGCTACAAAAATAATATTGCGAGCTTAAACGCATCGACAAAATGCGCATCTCATTTGCACGGCCCGTGCATCTTAGTACGAACAAGCGCGCCGTGCACTCGCCTGCCGCGGTGAGCTTCTCCCCTTCGAAGTCTGAAGGGCCAAAAGTAGCCCGATCCCGACCGGCAACGGTTGCCTCCGGTAGCTGCGACTCGGTGGCGCTGGCGTGCCGGTTTCAGAGGGGGCGGCGCTTGCAAAACCCCAATGATTGCCGCTCCGGTGGCCGCGTGGAGCGGCGGTTAGTCGGTGGCCGGCCGGCACGATGTCAACTCCGCGGTCCCGACTGCTCTCGTTTAAACCAGGCGGCTTTTCAAGCCAGACCACATGCTCCTGCTGGTGCGCAACCAACGAGCGTCGCTTTGCGCTGATATAATCGGCAGACACTGGAAGCACGCTTCCTACATGGCAGACGGCGTCTCACGATAGCATTTACTCTTATTTTTCTTGAAGTAATCGTTCTTTTGTTTTCGGTTTAGAATTGAGCCTGCCAAAATTCTTTTCATTCGGCAAGAAGCGAGTACTTATTCTAACTAACCTTTGGACTTTGATCACATTATCGTGGGAAGAAAGAAAGAAACAGACTTGTTTTGCCGAAGTCAAAAGAGACTGGTACTTTGCTCTACGTACTCCATCGACGTGCGCGAAATCGTCTAGCGCCCTGGTGCACAACACACGACGTCGACCGGGGTGCTTAGTGTGGAGTGAATCGATCCGGTAAGTTGCTTCTTGTAATCCTTTCCTTTTCTCTATAATATTAGCCGAAATAGATTTCACACTGCTTCCTTACGTGCTGCGCATTCCCTAATTTCTATTGTTGTCCGATGAGCGTTCATGGTATCCTCACTCCAGCTAACTTCTAAGGTGCAGTGAATGAAGTTCGCGCGATTCGCGTTTGTTATACAAACTCAAAATGTGTCCTTATGTTCGCTTTGGGTCATCAACCAGGTCTCCTATTAGAACATATTCATGACAGCCGGGGAAGGACAATATCGAACATACATATATCTTACATGGCTTGTGTTCTCTATGAAGCATATCGCTTCGTTGCTGTTGGGGCTCGGTGGAGGTGTTCCCCCTATGTGCCATGAAAAGGTGACGAAACCTTAAGATAGCATTTGGGTATCTCGTACCTGTATCATACTTTTGTCGAGACGGGTATCACTATCTCCATTTTCGATACATTGGCGAAGTAGCATGTATCTTAAGATACAAGATCTACTTGTATATCCACCAAGACATCCAGAGTCACTGAAGAAAGAATTAGACTTCAGTTAAAGTTTAATCCAAGAGATGACACATTGATGCTATCTCGTTTTTAAAAAAACCAAATACGATAAAATTCGATGCTGTCTGGCACAAGCATAACAAATAAAAAAAGGAGCATAAACCTTTTTAATTATAATTACTAGTTGGACTCTTGCAACTGCTGAATGGAAGTCAAGCCAGTACTCCTAGCATACTTTCTTGCTAACACCTTTGTGCACAGAACCATTTTTAACAAATACGTTCCGAACATGTGCCCTAACATGCACAGCTGTTCGTGCTAGCAGTTAAATGATTTAAATAAACCCTGGGAGATTACGTACGAAAGCCAAGATATGATTATGAATCACGCTGTAATAGAGGGCTCAGGATTATTTCTGAACCACTGGGCTTCTTTATAATGAGTGCCCAGTGCATGGTACAGGGACATTTTTGCATTTCGCCCACGAAGAATTGCGGCCGCCGCGGCTGGGATTTAATAGCGGGCCCTCGGGCGTAGTAGCGCAACGCCTAAGACACCTGTGCACCCACGGCGGGTCAGCTAACACTCGTACATGCATATTGTACAGTGCGGGAAGCGTGCTATCTGGAACAGCGTTGCACATAGCTGCAGGTTTTCGTTACCTTGATTACAGTTTACGAAATGCTGACTCAGCAACTGATTACCTGTACGTTATCTTCGGCCAAAATTTTATCGCACAAATGCGGTAAATACAACTAGGTATCCCGGTTTTCTCAATACGCCCTCTGCAGCCATTCACACGTTCCTTATATTCACTCAGAATTGCTCGCAATAAATTTTGTTGATCATCTTTCCTCGTTTTCTACTATATACATTGGCAGCAGCAATGAACACGCTTGATTTGTTCGCCGGAGGGACAGACAGTGTTCCAACGTAGGAAACAGGGCGCAAAAAATTGTAGCCAAATAATTCCGCGATATTCGCGCCTGTGTTCTCTATGAAGCATATCGCGTCGTTGTTGTTGGGGCTCGGAGGAGGTGTTCCCCCTATGTACCATGAAAAGGTAATGAAATCAGTGGTCATCACTGCCAAGGCTTCGCAGCGCTGGTTCCACTTGTCGGCTTACACCTGCTGCAGCGTTAAGACGAAGAGACAAACGCCCAGAGCCCGGGTTTGCCTGTTTGAACATTACCGTCTGCGAGGCTGCTGCGGGACACGGATGTTTTCGTTCTACTTTAGTTCCCTCTAAATTCGAGCGCTCAAAAACTGCGCGACCTGTTTACAGTTTACCTCGCCAACAAAGTAATCGGTTACACGCAATTGGTCTCTGAAAAAGTAATTCAACCACAGCGAACATCATCGAGTAAGCAAAAATCGTGCCACCAGATTTATTCAGTCATCCTATTCTCGCGAAGTCAGTGTTACCGCCCTCAAAGCGGAATCTCGGCTCCAAACTTTACCCCTCCGCGGACGCATAGCAACACTTTGTCTATTCCATAAGCTTTACTATTCATTACTTAATAGGGCCCCTTACATCACTCCGCGCGCACAAATATCTCGTCGCACTGGTGACCAACTGCAATTTTCCTGTACACGTGTGAGAACTGTTAATTTTTCAGCATCTTTTTTTCCTCGTGCAGTGAAAGCCTAGAACGACCTTCCTCACAATATTGTCGCTTTCACCTGCCCATGATCTTTTTCTATCAATATGACTGAGTACCTGTTGTCGAAAATTTTAGTGTATTGCTTTTTTTATGTACATCCGCCCCTTATGTAATGCCCCCTAGTGGGGTCCTTAAGTTAAATAAGGGAAGTGAAATGAAATAATCAATTATTTGCAATGCTCTAAAATGTAATTGATAAGAAGTAATTAATTACGTATAATTCGTTACGTACAAGTCTGGTTCGATGTCAATTGACCTGAAAGACAGCATCTGTCAGATTATTCAATGGTATCCGCACAAAATTTGGTTAACGGTTGGCTAATGGGTGTGATTTGGATAACGTGCGACAAAGGAACATGGCTGCTAGCAAAATTAGCAAATAGCGTCAGAAGGTGTATTCAACGAAACTACGAGCCTACTTTTGCTCAACCTTTGTTCAAGTTCTTGCTATTTAAAACGCAGCTTCATTTACATTTCTCTATATTGTCACGTGGTGGTGACGTTCAATAACACAGTAGCAATACTGTGAACGACAAAACTAACTTTTATTGGGCGAACCTGTGCCTACAAAACAGGCTACACTTATAGCACAAGGATAGTGGCGAACACGCTCGGCGATCGTCGAAAATCTGATCAGCGGGTCAAGCGCGTCGGCTTTTATACAACAGTCGTCGAATGTTCCAGACTAATCGTTGGGACACGCATGCCTTCCACAAAGTTCTACAACATTCGAGTCACGCGATGAAATCAGATAATACAAGGTTCGGCGGCAACAGACAGCGGATAGAAGCATCGATAACTTTCCAGAAACTTCGGATATATGCAGACGCGTCCCGCGCTGTGCGATAACAATTGTTAGGCTGCGAAACGTGGTTGCCCGTTAAATATAAGTACACGTGTCAATATTAAAACGCTAGAACGTTATCTAGTGAGGCGAGTCTAGCAGTGCTATTGGAAGAATTAGAGGGCAGTAAATGGGATATAATAGGGCTCAGTGAAGTTAGGAGGCCAAAAGAAGCATATACAGTGCTCAGAAGCGGGCACGTCCTGTGCTACCGGGGCTTAGCGGAGAGACGAGAACTAGGAGTAGGATTCCTGATTAATAAGAATATAGCTGGTAACATACAGGAATTCTATAGCATTAACGAGAGGGTGGCATGTCTTGTCGTGAAACTTAATAAGAGGTACAAAATGAAGGTTGTACAGGCCTACGCCCCTACATCCAGTCATGATGACCAGGAAGTCGAAAGCTTCTATGAAGACGTGGAATCGGCGATGGGTAGAGTGAAAACAAAATACACTATACTGATGGGCGATTTCAATGCCAAGGTAGGCACGAAGCAGGCTGGAGACAAGGCAGTGGGGGAATATGGAATAGGCACTAGGAATAGCAGGGGAGAGTTATTAGTAGAGTTTGCGGAACAGAATAATATGCGGATAATGAATACCTTCTTCCGCAAGCGGGATAGCCGAAAGTGGACGTGGAGGAGCCCGAACGGCGAGACTAGAAATGAAATAGACTTCATACTCTGCGCTAACCCTGGCATCATGCAAGATGTGGACGTGCTCGGTAAGGTGCGCTGCAGTGACCACAGGATGGTAAGAGCTCGAATTAGCCTAGACCTGAGGAGGGAACGGAAGAAACTGGTACATAAGAAGCCCATCAATGAGTTAGCGGTAAAGGGGAAAATAGAGGAATTCCAGATCAAGCTGAAGAACAGGTATTCGGCCTTAATTCAGGAAGAGGACCTTAGTGTTGAAGCAATGAGCGACAATCTTGTGGGCATCATTAAGGAGTGTGCAATAGAAGTCGGCGGTAACTCCGTTAGACAGGATACCAGTAAGCTATCACAGGAGACGAAAGACCTGATCAAGAAACGCCAATCTATGAAAGCCTATAACCCTACAGCTAGAATAGAACTGGCAGAACTTTCGAAGTTAATCAACAAGCGTAAGACAGCTGACATAAGGAAGTATAATATGGATAGAATTGAACAAGCTCTCAGGAACGGAGGAAGCCTAAAAGCAGTGAAGAAGAAACTAGGAATTGGCAAGAATCAGATGTATGCGTTAAGAGAGAAAGCCGGCAATATCATTACTAATATGGATGAGATAGTTCAAGTGGCTGAGGTGTTCTATAGAGATTTATACAGTACGAGTGGCACCCACGATGATAATGGAAGAGAGAATAGTCTAGAGGAATTCGAAATCCCACAAGTGACGCCGGAAGAAGTAAGGAAAGCCTTGGGAGCTATGCAAAGGGGGAAGGCAGCTGGGGAGGATCAGGTAACAGCAGATTTGTTGAAGGATGGTGGGCAGATTGTTCTAGAAAAACTGGCCACCCTGTATACACAATGCCTCATGACCTTGAGCGTACCGGAATCTTGGAAGAACGCTAATATAATTCTAATCCTTAAGAAAGGGGACGCCAAAGACTTGAAAAATTATAGACCGATCAGCTTACTGTCCGTTGCCTACAAAGTATTTACTAAGGTAATTGCAAATAGAATCAGGAACACCTTAGACTTCTGTCAACCAAAGGACCAGGCAGGATTCCGTAAAGGCTACTCAACAATAGATCATATTCACACTATCAATCAGGTGATAGAGAAATGTGCGGAATATAACCAACCATTATATATAGCTTTCATTGATTACGAGAAAGCGTTTGATTCAGTCGAAACCTCAGCAGTCATGGAGGCATTGCGGAATCAGGGTGTAGACGAGCCGTATATAAACATACTGAAAGATATCTATAGCGGCTCCACAGCCACTGTAGTCCTCCATAAAGAAAGCAACAAAATCCCAATAAAGAAAGGCGTCAGGCAGGGAGATACGATCTCCCCAATGCTATTCACAGCGTGTTTACAGGAGGTATTCAGAGACCTGGATTGGGAAGAATTGGGGATAAGAGTAAATGGAGAATACCTTAGTAACTTGCGCTTCGCTGATGATATTGCCTTGCTTAGTAACTCAGGGGACCAACTGCAATGCATGCTCACTGACCTGGAGAGGCAGAGCAGAAGGGTGGGACTAAAAATTAATCTGCAGTAAACTAAAGTAATGTTTAACAGTCTCGGAAGGGAACAGCAGTTTACGATAGGTAGCGAGGCACTGGAAGTGGTAAGGGAATACATCTACTTAGGACAGGTAGTGACTGCTGATCCGGATCATGAGACTGAAATAATCAGAAGAATAAGAATGGGCAGGGGTGCGTTTGGCAGGCATTCGCAGATTATGAACAGCAGGTTGCCATTATCCCTCAAGAGAAAAGTGTATAACAGCTGTGTCTTACCAGTACTCACGTACGGGGCAGAAACCTGGAGGCTTACGAGAAGGGTTCTACTTAAATTGAGGACGACGCAACGAGCTATGGAAAGAAGAATGATAGGTGTAACGTTAAGGGATAAGAAAAGAGCAGATTGGGTGAGGGAACAAACGCGCGTTAATGACATCTTAGTTGAAATCAAGAAAAAGAAATGGGCATGGGCAGGACATGTAATGAGGAGGGAAGATAATCGATGGTCATTAAGGGTTACGGACTCAATTCCGAGGGAAGGGAAGCGTAGCAGGGGGCGACAGAAAGTTAGGTGGGCAGATGAGATCAGAAAGTTTGGAGGGTCAACATGGCCACAATTAGTACATGGCCGGGGCAGTTGGAGAAGTATGGGAGAGGCCTTTGCCCTGCAGTGGGCGTAACCAGGCTGATGATGATGATGATGATGATATTAAAAAACTCGGGCATTTCGACATGGCAGGTTAGGTTACGTCAGGTAATAAAAAACACCTCTTTATTTTCCTCTATGTGGGTTCTTTCAAGTGATAACAAAACATGCTGAATGGTTTCTGCGCTCTTTCCTTATGCTACGGACAAACAGCCATCACCAGATTCCTCCCGATAGCACCCAGACCGGATAATCAGTTGCCCTTATATAGATTTAAACAGTATGGCTCAGCGCTTTCAGGTATCATGATCTCTCGCTTTTTATTTCGGGATTCATTGTTCAATACAGTTCCATAGCTGCTTACTTTTTAATCACGCCTATGTATTTAACTATGCTATTTTACCACCTTGGTTTAACACCCTGTCGTCTGTCGCTATACAAACATCCTTGAACGTAACATTTACTGGTTAGTTGCTCGGCAGACTCGCAAATGTTTGTGCTATGCACTCTAGTTTTTCGAAAGTTGAAGACATTTTTACATATTTTTCCAGGGGCCTCCCACACGAACGCAAAAGATGAGTTTGTTATCAAAATGAGTGCGGCCGCCGAAATAACCCGGACCGTTTGCGAGTATACTTTCTGAAATTTTCTACCGGAGAGCTGAGCGTGGCTACCGACAGTAAGCATGCTTTCCTAAGTGGAATATTATATGCTTTTACTTGATCTACTCTTTGCTTGTGCGACAGGTGCAAAGTCAAATCAAGGCGCTCCATTTGCAAAAGCATCATCAGCGGGGTGTACTACACCTAAAACGTTAACATTGACTTACAGGCGAATCCATTATGCCGCTGTCATGATGATGTTAATTAGTAATGAGCTTCTCGTTTCAAAGAGGTTGATGGTATGGGCCACCAAGGTCGTTCTTTGAGCTTTCTGGCATTTCTACTTCTTTAAGTGCCTTGATAACCTACGCTAAGCTTGCCATTGTTTATTGACGTATGAAAACAAAAGGTTCATTGCGCGATGCATTGGTTTAAACATTGTATATCGAGCGCCACCTATTCATTACGTAGTATGTAGATTAGGCACTGAAACCTCCGTGAGGGACAACAAATTCAAACGCATCTTGCAGCGCCTTCGGGAAAACCTCTATTTAGCGTACTACGAACACGCGGTGAACAAATTTTTTCTGCAGGATTTATAGGCGCAATTTCGTCCTGCGTTGTCAAATATTATGATAGTGTTTTGTCCGTCCTCTGCGTCTCACAATGCTACCTTATAGCAGAGTCCTTCAATCCTTTCCATCTGGTCATGCAATTTCTACGTGACGCTATGGGAGGGCTTCATCTAGCGCCCGCAGTGGACGGCGCGCGGCGCTGGAGCAAGTAGAACGTGGACTGGAGCCGACGCCGAACAGACGCCACACGCTTTGTGTGCCTACGCTCGCTATTGCGCAGGGCTGGACTGCATGTTTCGGCGTGTGAATGTTGTCGACGCAACGTGCAAATCGCCGCGCTGTTTCTGCGCAGCGTTCAGAAACCTAAACGAGAACAATTCGGAAACAGATCGACCATTTGTTTCACATACAGGTTCAACTGCGTTCGTAACAGCGGCTTAGTTCAGCATTAAAATTGTACTCTTGGACTACTCCATCGTTATAAACCTACTACAGATCACGTTCACGTCGCACTTTCATGTTCTTCCTTGAAAAAAAAATCGTTTCAACCTAACAAAGCTAACCAACTGATCACCGAAGTTGTCTAACTGAAATACCAAAATTATTCACTTATACTCTGCATAGATATAATAGCTAAGCAAATAAAATTACCTATCTTATTAAGTAATAGCTAACACACTGAACTAGCTAAGCAAATATAACTGACTTATTCAAGTAACTAGACAAGCTGCAAATAGGGACAGCCGAACGTAACACTTTGAGCGTGGAAAGCTACTAGGGTGGTGAGGGGCGACGTCAATCAAAAAACGGGTCATGATAGAATGCGTAAGCGCGACTGAACGAGAACGTAGAAAGAAACAGACACACAGAGACAGGGCTACTTTCAACTATAGATTTTAGTTTCGCATGCATCGATGAATATATACCGAACGAGCGGAGAAAAACGAGACAACAAAAAGAACATTCAAAGGCGTATGTTGATGAACCGTACACGTGTCCAAGGCGTTGCAGAATATTACTGATTACTAGAATATTTTTGTTCTTACATGAAGACTATAATATTAGTGGTTGGGTGTAAAACTCTGAAACTGGACAGCAGGTTATGACGGACGGTCCCATGTTTAAACAAAAACGCATCGCGCATTAAATTATTTCGCCAAACGTTCTCGTTGCATGTTCACTCTACAAACATGCTGAAATAAATGTGGGAGAGGAGCCTTTCTTCGTGTAAAATTTTCATGATCGCGCAGCCCGGCCATCTGGCGCAGCAGATTGTTCACCTTCTACTTACGCCAGTACCTCTGTTACCACCTTCTGTCCCTAATGAAACCTTCGGGGAAGTTTCATGACCAGATGAAAAGTATTGAAGGACCCTGGTTATAGTTTCTTTTCCAAAGAATACAGCTTACTAACAAAATACCAATAAGTATGCGCCAACGCCCCACGCAAGATATGTCTGAGTGCCATAGAAAAATAAAAGCCTCAGTTTCGCCCGAAAGGCGAAACATCGATTGCGATAGCAAATTAGCAAGAATATACGCTGCCAGGATAGTAGTTTTATCGGCGTATAAACTTAGAAACATACGCTCACTAACTGAATTAACAAGCATGGTGTCAGCGCGCACAAGCAAACATGAACACATCACACTCGATGAGCGCGGACACTTGCTGTCAGAACGCTGGTGAGAGAAAGTGCGGCAGCAGCAGCGAGCGAAGTAACCTTCGTACCGTCTATTGCTTCAACGCAAGAGCGTCGAGAACACAGCGCGCATAAATGTATGAGCCGTGTGCAGATACTTTTCAAGATACGGCGCGCATGACCGTGTGAAGTACGCACTTGTTAACAGAGTTGAAGTCGCCCCCCCCCCATCCCTCCCGCTCTGCCTCCCCGCTTTCCTCCATATATGGCGCGTGAGATTGAGCCACGATCGTCAGCTTCCCTTGCGTCCTTTCACTCGCACATACAGGATACGACGCGCGGCGATGGTGTCATCGTGTTTGCACTTCATACGGAACATCACGAGGAAGGCAAAAATGCGCCTGGAGTGTCCACGTAATTGCTATCGCAATAATAAATCTACGAACACTCACAGGGGCAATGATTACCACAATATTGTTTTCTTACATGCATGAAGGCTATAAAATGAGTGGTTTGGCGTAACGCTCTGAAACTGCACAGTGTCATGGCGGACGGCGTAGAGACAGACTCTGGAGCATTTTGAACTTCTGGGGTTTGTTAGCAACCACGCAAAGTATCCATACCGGAAAAGCAAAAGCCGCGGACCCACGGCCCGTATTCCGAAAGTAAGCTCTTACGTTGGAATTGTTATTAACAGCAAAGTCCAGGTAATCCTGATGCTGGACATATTGTTAGCGAAAGTTTCCGGCCAATCGCAAAGAACACTTACTGAAGAAATATTCCGTGAATTCGGCCCACTCTTTCTACGTGTGAGTGCCGTCAGCACAATTTGAGTACCAAGAAATAGACAGACAGACAGACAGACAGACAGACAGACAGACAGACAGACAGACAGACAGACAGACAGACAGACAGACAGACACACAGAGACAGACACAGACAGACACGGACAGATACAGACAGACAGACACAGACAGACAGACAGAGACAGACAGACAGACAGACAGACAGACAGACAGACAGACAGACACAGACAGACAGACACAGACAGACAGGCAGACGCAGACAGACAGACAGACGCAGAGACAGACACAGACAGACAAAGACAGACAGACACAGGCAGACACAGACAGACAGACACAGACAGACAGACAGACAGACAGACAGACAGACAGACAGACAGGCATACAGACACAGACAGACCGACACAGACAGACAGACACAGACAGACAGACACACACAGACAGACACACACAGACAGACAGACCGACTATACGAATTTGATATTTATGACCGAGCGGGATGCTTGTTGGCAATGCGTTTTCAAGGTTGGCGCTACTGGAAAATCTTAGAGCTCAGCTGTTAGGCGCCCGTTCCTGCAGCCATCGTCGCTGTTGGCGGCGGCGTAGCCTAGCGAACGAGTGCAGCGAAGTATGAAAGAGTGAACGCGGAGAGGGAGACGAAAGACGTGAGGCGCGATCGGTGGCGGCCAATGAGAGCGGCCCCTTCAGTCACGTGCGCGCGGGAAACTGGTGTCATGCGGACTCGCTCCACCGCTCAATGCGTACTCGTATCAGGTCTCAGCTGTACCACTCGTTTCGTACTATCGTCTGCTCGCGTCAGCTCTCGCTTGTTTGGATTTTCATGGTTTGCGATAGTTTTGTAATCCCATTGTATGCGCGATGCGAATTTTGTAGTACTTTCTGAAAGCCACGCGGCACCAGTGATTACACTGGAACCTTCGATGCGTCATGCATAAAAGCCGACGCGCTTGGCCCGCAGATTCGATTTTCAATTATTGCCGACTCTACTACGTGCTTCTCTCAAAATTTCTCCTTGAATATATCGGGAAATCAAAATACGTATGGAGCTGCACTCCAATTTCGTATTAGTGAGTGTCGCAATCGTCGGTGAATTTTTTATCGTTTTTCTTACTTTTCTGTGTGCACACTGAAGGCTACTAATCACAAATAATTACTATACTCATGTCCTGCTTAATTAAATGCAAGAACCTGCAACCTTATTATGTACAGTGCTCCCAATTCCAAACTTTAAGTGAAAAACGCCGATATAGATGCCTGTGAAACTTTGCTGTAATGGCTGAAACAATCATTTACGCCTGTAGATGACCTCGATATAAGTAGCTACATTTGGTACTTTTACGACAAAAGAAAATTCCTTTTACGACAAAAAAAGAACAAAAAAAGCTGTGAACGGCGTTTCTAAACTAATTCCGAACATGACAAAGGTGTACCATGTGCCGAGACGGCATATACAAAACAAAGAACAAAAAGAACAGGAATAGGCAAGCTACATATCTTAGAATGTGTAATGTTCCTGGCGGCCCGTTATGCTGTGAAATAAAGGGTCACTGAATGTAACTTTTCGAATCAGTTGTTAAACATGGTGGTTTTTGTGATTGCGTGAGCGTGCGTTCTAGAAATAATGCCGTAACTAAGACGAAGTGGAGCTTTCATCTAACAGAAAAAAAGAAGAAGCTGTATGCTGATTCACACTAGCTTTCTATTCTTGCATTCCATAGAGGTACTGATACTTGTTTCTGCATATTGCCCTACCCGGTCACGGCACTTCTTTTTTTTTCGTTTCCGTCTGGTGAAAGTGCTCATTTCACCAACAGTATGGCGTGGTCCGGGCTGTGCAGTTGATTTTTTCCTAGAGTTTTACGACCAGAGTCAACGTCACGAACTGCGAGCGGGTTGTATCGCAAGGGTCAGATATAATTTAGACAGCTCCCCTTTCTTGTTGTTGCCGCCAACGCGGCCAGTAATTTGACCTGCGCTTTCGTTTTCAGCAGCAGAGCGTTCAAGTCACTGTGGGTCGCGCAACATATGTCAAGAATGTGTAAGCATTCAGACATGCCGCCCATGTCCTGAAAACTATGGTCATGGACCACCTAGAGCGGCCTTATAGAGAGCGGCCTTATATTCGGCGCTGAATTATCATTGCGTAGGGCTCAGCGTTTGTCGGTAGACGCGCTGACAGGTTCCATTTTTCCTTCTCTATATAGGGGTCAGCACCGATATACAGAAGGTTGCTAACCCGAACCACTGAGCGATGGTGTAAGCGGGTAAGTGTGGCAGTGGACGTCGTCAGAAAATGAAGAACTACATCGACACTCGACTGAGTGAAAGAAACGACTAGAGTATAAGACACGGACAAACGAAAACCCACAAAAAGAAAAAGAAAGCAGGAGAAGTCTAAGCTGCAAAAAGAAAGAAAGAAAGAAAGAAAGGAAGGAAGAAAGAAAGAAAGAAAGAAAGAAAGAAAGAAAGAAAGAAAGAAAGAAAGAAAGAGAACACTTGCTTGAATGTCCTCTTGCAATTTTATTACCCGGGCACAACCGCGCTTCGATAAGTAAGACCTCTGTGCAATGACATTACGTCGGGATGGTGCGCGCGAGGGTGATTTCGTAACCTTAGTTACCCTCCCATCAATTATGAAATCGTCATTGACTCCGGTGACTCCAATTCGTCCGTCCGGCTTGTGGGTGATTCGTATTAAGTGACCGCGGAGAGAGCTCGACATTGAGATGCACCGAGCGAACAACGTGCGCCTGACACTGGGGTGCGGATAAATTACGAACTCGCTCCCGATTGCGCAATCGTGGCTATTTTTCTTTTTGCATGCAAATGGGATGGCAAAGGACGCCAGAGGTACTTCCTTCTGCTCCCGCTGGGCTCATTACGAAGCACGCGTAACCGAAACACGTGGTCGCTGCTCGCGTCCGGGCAAAGGTAAGAGCGATTGCGTTATTAGCATAAACGTCGAGGAAAGTGGAAAAGAGGAAACGTCGACAGAGGGCGGTCGCTGTTTCGCTCTGTATCTTCTGCCCTCGGCCGTACAGGAACTAAAAGAGAGGAAGCGAAAACACATAATTCATGCCTGTCTTTGAGTTCGTATAATCCTCAGAGTAATAGAGCGTCCATCGGTTGTTTCACAAACAAGGTTACAGCGCAAATTTTCCGCTGATCCTTTGATCTTTGCCCCGTGCGTCGAGTTTCAAGAGATCGTTATCGCCGCTTAACGAAAGAAAAGTAACGACACGCCGCCGCCAGAGCGGCACTGCGGGAAATGAACCAGAAGCAGGACGGACGAGCGGCTTTTAGTTCGTCCTTTCGGTGGCGATTTCGATGCGGGTGATATCTTGTTTCCAGTGGAAGCTAAAAGAACGTGATTTGACTGCCCCAGCGCGCGAAGGGAAGAGATAGATTCGTAACTCTCTATTAATGCTTTTCTCTTAGGCCATCAACGAACGAATTGACGTGTATGATAATGTGCGTACAAGAGCTTAAGCCGAGAGTTGCGATGGACAAGCGCTCAAATTTAGTGCCTCGCCCGCGCAGGCCGCCTCGCATTTCATTCATCGCAGTGCTCTTTATCAGTATTTGGTAAGTAGTGGATACAAAGTTACTGGCTCAAGACGTTTCGCTCTTGAATGCCCCATTTATTTTAGAGCCGAAGTAAATAACTAAATAAATAACCTTCGTGGTTTAGCAGGCTTTTGACCCACATGGACAGAATATTGCACATCAGTCGGCACCTGAGCAAGCAAGTGTGTACGAAGCTGACAATGTGGCACACCGGCGACACTCAGCTAGAGACTCAGTGGGCCTGTCTTGCAGTCAACAAGCGACCGTTCTAACAATCCAATAAAAGGTACCGCCATACCAACTAAACGGTGCTTCTCAAAATCGAGAAGTCGCGGCCTCGCGGCTTTGGCAGTGTGGTCCTTCTTCGATCAGCGTTTAAAGTTTATGTAACTTCTACGCACAGTTAACGAATGCCTTGTTATTTTTTCGACCGCTGTTTATTTTCACAAGATTCCCGAATTTGGTCTAGCCAGCTCAACTGCTGGTACAAATGCTGAATTTTTCTTTTTACTTTCATTGTCGTTCGAAAATTTATACAGAAAGTAAAAACACATTCTGAATCCGTAGCCAGATTTTATTAATAGCTCCAATGAGTAATTATTAGACAAAAGCAATGCAAGTCATTGGACATATAATAACAATATGGACATCAACAAATGCAATAATCAAAATAAACAAGTGCAATAGGCAAGTCCAGCGTCGAAGTGTTCTAACACACAGCGGCGCACAGACACGTAATCAGTAATATGCTTATAAAAACACTAAGCTCAAATAGGAGAGTCTTAATTAAGCATTAAGATTCAGTCATATCTTCATGCACGGCGTATTCTGTTCATAATTCTGGCTCCAGTAGTTATAGCCAGAAGTACGATCCTGACACACGTTTCAACATGAAAGGTGGAACAAAATTGTGGCGGGTAGTGTTTGTGGTCATATGGGATGAACAAGAAATTAGGCGTACGTGAAAATGGTTATGAATCCTATGGCACGACTAACAGTTATAACACTTTTTAACACATGCAAAAAAAAACAAGTAGTAGAATTTGCATGCTCTAAAATATGGTTGCTCGTAGCAATTGGCTGAATTTATTCAGGCTAAGGTGCACGTTGCGTTTGCAGCTCATGAAAAACGTGCGTGTTCTATAGTTAACTTTATATATATATATATATATATATATATATATATATATATATATATATATATATATATATCAAGAGGGTGATTGCAAGCACACAGAGATCAATTTATACATTTTGCTCCGTAAAAATAGAAAGGAACGAGAGAGAGCGAACAAAACCGTGAACACAACCTTGTCAAACTTGCCCGTGTACAGACAGCGGCATTAGCAAAAAAGAAAAAAAAAAGCACGTAGTTTATGACAAGCACCCGTATATTTAGTGGGGTCATGAATACCAACACGTGCATTGGCTCACGTCAAAGTCAACGAATACAACTGTGACTGCAAACATCTGCGAAGACGCAATGGTGCCATAGCAGGAGTGGGTGTGTTCACAGTGCTCGGTGCAGTGTTCGTGCATTTCGCGTCATCTTTCTATCGCTGGGAAACACACGTTCAGGGAGACTGTAGTTCTCATCGTTAGCGTTGTCGCTTCTACCACTGCTCATGTTCGTTATTCGTTACTTATTCGTGCCTTAAATACTGCATGTGAAGTACAAGTCGCCATCTTCACTTAGACAGCTGTCATCACTCAATTTCCGACATTAGACATGCCTGAGTATTATCCTCATTATCCTCATTTGATCGTCTACCCACTACCACCAGAGCGCACACGAGCTCATTATTTGGTTCGTTATACGGCAAAGGATGACAAAGGAAAGCAGGGAAAAGCCTAGGCTGTAGGAGAGTGCGAAATGGTGATAATCGCCGGTGACTCAAACCTGGCTAGGTGCTCAGAAGCAATTGTGGAGGGGTTGAAAGGCGATACAAGAGTGGTGGTAGGGACATTCCCAGTGGGGGCGTTGGGTGCTGTCATGGAGCGAGCAAATGCAAAGCTCGCGGGAAGTGCCCACGGAGGCAACCTTGTTGTAGTAGCAGGTGGGCTCAATGACGTGTTAAACATAAAATGGGCAGGACACGCACAGCGCCTGGCGAAGAGGGCGGACGACTTGCGCGAGCTGGTGCCCTCAGGTTCACATCTTGGTGTGCACTGTGCCAGAGGTGCCTCTCCGTGACATTAACGTACAAAGAGCCGCAGTGGCTGTGGCTGCTAATGAGGCTATATGGGCGATATGCCGAGAGAAAGGTTTCGAAGTTGCAGAAGTAAACAGGGAAATGAGAAGGTGTGGTGGTTTCCAAGGAGACGGGAT